>NC_083344.1:7021484-7211724 GCF_019175385.1 Lycium barbarum
AAAAGAGAAAAAAGCAACTTGAGTTGAAAAGAGTAAAGAACTTGTGTACATGGAGGAACAAAGAGGATGACTAACCAGCAATATAAACTCTTAATTTGCTGCTATGGGGAATGGAGAATGGAGTTCTCTTTGTCTTTGGAGAAAATTGATTGTTCGTTGTTTATGGGAGAGTGGGAGACTAAAGGAGAGGACAACATATGGATTGGGATTTGGGAAAGATAATAAATTACGGCTTCTAGCCAAATAAAAAAAAATTACTTTCAGAATTTGAGTATTAATTTAAGGACTTATGGAGTAAATTTGGTTTTAATTTGAAGAGGTATCTTGGGCTTACGCCTCATTATAAAACGCGCCTCAACGCCCGGACGTATGCCCAAATTGTTGGGTGTACGCCTTTCGATACTTTCGCCCCCACCATAGCCTCGGGGCAATTTAGGTACGCCTCGCATCGGGGCTCGCCCCGAAAACGCCTTTTAAAACACTGGCAAAAACATTATCTACCATCAAAGCGCACAGCTTAAATTCAAAATTAAAGGATTTAATTAATATATATACTAACAGCGCGGTGAACTTTGCACTATCATCGTATTTGAACCTCGTTGCAGGCTTGGCTCAAGTTATATGTTCTATATTTACTAGTTATTAATCTCACTTATTCAAGACACTTACATATCTAATCATCTAGACACTTACATATCTAATCATCTTTCAGTTGACCTGATAGTGTATAAATTCTTTTACACTGACACTGCATAAAAGTTAAAAACATTTGAAGTTATGAAATTACCTTCTCCCAAAGCCAAATTGTAGTAAAGATCAATAATGTTGGGGCAATTTTGGTAGCATTCTTGAGAGCAAAGCTTAGAAGTGAATGTTGATTCAAGAAGTGAATCAGAAGAAATGCCAACAGAGTTCCTATCAGCTCCACAAGCACTTATGCACTCATCACTTTCAATCAAATTTGCTATGCCATTATCTGCCACTACTACCTCTAAGGTCTTGCATTGGTACCCTGTTGTTCCTTCACTTGGTTCATAAGTCTCCAAAGAGCAGCGATTACCGGAGGAAGCAACTGAGTAGGCACAGATTCCTACTGACAAATCTTCACACACAATTTCTCCTGCATTTTCAAATAATAGTACAAAATAGGTATCAAGGTCACGATCAATATCATCACTACATGAAATTGTAGTCATCAGTATTGTCATTGTCATCAATATTGATCCCATCAAGAAGAAAACTATTAGGCTTATTATCCAGAAACTTTTTCAGAAATACCGTAATGAAAGTAACAGAGGAGTTTGTCGCTAGATATTTGGCTAAATAGGAAGAACAAGGCCTTTTTCTCAAATAAGCCAATTCATTTGGAACCGGACCCTGGAGATCCACTCTTTTTCCTATTCAAAGATCAGCCTCCTAGCTCTATGTTTTCACATTGAGGATTGTTTGCAGAGATGTCAACAAAATAGGATTTTAAGTCAGTGGATTCAAAGAAATATTTGTTTAATACAAATTTTGTGCAGCAGCAACAACAATGTTGTTGTTGTATGGTGTAATTGGCATTTCACAGAGTCGGCTTGTTTTCTCTCTCGGCGCATGTTAACTAATGTGCGCCGGTCATGGAGAAGAGAGTACGCATACCTACCGTGAAGGCGCAAATGGCACAGGAAGCTTTACAAAATAAGAATAATCGGGGAAAGAAGAATACAACGATGGTCACAAAGAGCACTACAACAGTAACACCGGCCAAAGTGGGAAGCGAAACTCCGGCGGTGGCAATAAGGTCTGAATCAACAACACCAGCTCGTATTGGGGAGGAAATTACTAAATTGGAAGCATCACAGATATGGATCGAGGTCACACAAGCATCGGCTAGCTCGGGTAAGCAAACTTCTTCTAGTAGTGGAGTTAAATCATGGGCTGATCAGGCTGAAGAGACAATTGAAACGACTAGTCTGGGGTCAATTTGGGATAATTTCGATATCAATAAGGTATCAAATGCAGGGTTCAAATTGGATTATGTTGCGCCTAAAATGCAGGGGGAAACCCTAATTACTGAAATTGAGTTTGCTGATATTGAATCAGAGATACTATATTGGAAAACAGCGGTTGTATGCTATGTGCTAGGTGCGCATCCTCCCTTTGAAGTGCTTAATGGCTATATACATAGAATCTGGGCGAAGCATGGTATAAACAAAGTATCTATGTTGAAAAATGGCATAGTGCTTGTCCGATTTGATACAGCAGAGGGGAAGAATGAAGTTCTACAAGGGGGAATTTATCACTTCGATAACAAACCATTCATAGTGAAGTCATGGAATACTGACATAGAGTTTACCAAAGATGAACTTTACACAGTTCCTATTTGGATAAAATTGCCAGGCCTGGATTTTAAATATTGGAGCGTAAAAGGATTGAGTAAATTGGGGAGTCTAGTGGGCAAACCACTGATGGTTGATCACAATACTGAGCAGAAGAGGGGGTTGCATTTTGCTAGATTATTGGTAGAAGTCAAGATGGATGCGAAATTGCCAGACACAATATTGTTTCGTAATGAAAGGGACTCAATTGTAGAGCAGAAAGTAGTGTATGATTGGAAGCCTACTTTGTGTAACTACTGTCATAAGTATGGTCACTCTGTGGGATTTCAGGAAAAAAAGAGCTCCTATACAGAA
Source organism: Lycium barbarum (assembly GCF_019175385.1). Taxonomy (NCBI): domain Eukaryota; kingdom Viridiplantae; phylum Streptophyta; class Magnoliopsida; order Solanales; family Solanaceae; genus Lycium; species Lycium barbarum. The sequence goes on from NC_083344.1 coordinate 7,024,160, forward strand.
GAAACATCCACCTGTGCAGGCAGCGACTACTGTAGGTGGGGAACAACCTGTCGCTGTAGTAGCAACGAAGAGTGGAACATAAAAAGGTGCAGACGTAGCAAAAAGTGGAGCAAAATGAGTAGATGAAGTAGCAGTAATGCATGGAGTACAAGCAGCTGCAATGGTAGCAAAGAAAAAAGCACCAGCAGCTGTAGTAGTGGCAAAAAGAGGTGTTGAAGCACAGGAAGCAGAGCAACCAACCACATCAAGCCCAATCAAACATGGACAGGGCACAGAGCAGGTTATCACAACTTGGGTTACTCCAGTTAAACCAGGAAAAGCTCCAGGGACATCACATAATCAAGTGACCAGTAGAAACACTTATCAGGTAATGCAGGAATCAGATTCTGGGCAAATAACTGTAGCAAGGATTGAGAATGTGGGTGGCACTCCCATTCCTCAAACTGGAAATGGTTAATATGATTTGTTGGAACGTGAGGGGACTAAATGCCCCTAATAAGCAAAAGGAGGCAAAACTCCTTTGCAATAGAGAGCAGGTAGGAGTGATGGGGTTGTTAGAAAATAAAATAAAGAGTAATAAGATTGATGAAGTAGCTAACAGAATGTTTGGAGGCTGGCAATACATCACAAATTTGGAATCTCATTATAATGGAAGAGTGTGGTTGGTGTGGAGACCTGATTTTTATACAGTGGTGCCTCTTGCTTCGTCAGCACAAGTTATCACGTGTGAAATCTTGTATATTCCTCTTCAGCTCAAGTATAATATATCCATAGTATATGCTTATAATACGAAGGAAGGTAGGAGAGAACTGTGGGAATCTCTGGTAAGGCAAAGTGTGGGATGTGTTACACCATGGATAGTGTTGGGAGATTTAATTCGGTGCTGAGAGGGGAGGACAGACTGGGTGGTAATCCTGTTACATGGAATGAGGTTGCTGATTTTCAAGACTGTTTGGATACTTGTGGTCTTATTGAAGTACCACACCAGGGGCAAAAATATACCTGGAATGACAATAGCTCTCCAAGAGTTTTTTCAAAAATTGATTGGACTTTTATAAACTCAGCTTGGCTTAATAATATGCCTCCATGTACTGCTGTTAATTTACCAGAGGGAATAAGTGATCATTGTCCAATTAAGCTTAGTTTGGATGGCCAAAACACTAGAAGGAAAAGAGCTTTCCAATATTGTAATGCCTGGGGCCAACACCCTTCTTTCATGAATACAGTTAGGAAAGGATGGGATCTAAATATAAATGGGTGTAGCATGTGGAAACTGGTGAGAAAGCTGAAGCTACTAAAGTCTGACCTTAAAAAGCTCAACTCCCAATTTTTCAGGAACATTGTTACAGAATCAAATGATGACAGAGAAGAGTTGTTTATAGCACAAAGAGCCTTGCAGACTGATCCTTCGAATGTGGATCTTCAGCAGGAAGAAAAAGAGAAGTGCTCTAAATTTAGGCAATCCTCATACCTTGTAGAAATGTTTCTTCAGCAACAGAGCAAGGCCACATGGATAAAATTGGGAGATGATAATACTCAATACTTCTATTCAGTAATTAAACATAGAATGCTAAAGCAGGTTACCACTCAGCTGAGAGATGACCAAGGGAACTGGCATTCAGATAATGAAGAAATTGCAAGTCTGTTTGTCAATTACTATAAAGAACTTCTTGGTAAACAAGCTGAGGTGAGAATTAAAGCATTTAGAAGCTTCCATAAAAATGGCCCATTGCTATCTCAGGAACAACAGGTCCTGATCTTGCAACCATATACCGGTAACGAAGTGAAAACAGCAGTTTTTCAGATTGATAGTGACAAGAGCCCTGGACCTGATGGATATGGCAGTGGCTTTTTTAAATCAGCCTGGGAAATAGTGGGAGAAGATGTGGTGACAGCAGTTCTGGAGTTCTTCACAAATGGCAAATTACTTAAACAGTTGAATGCTACTAATATTGCCTTGATCCCCAAGATTAGTAGTCCAGAGCAGGCAAGTCAGTTTAGACCTATTGCTTGTTGTAATGTGATTTATAAGTGCATTTCCAAGGTGATATGTCAAAGACTGAAGGGAGCAATACAAACAATAGTAGCAGATAACCAATCAGCATTTGTGCAGGGCAGGTCCATGCTACATAATGTTCTTATATGTCATGACATACTTAGACACTATAATAGACAAACTACCCCAAGGTGCTTAATGAAGATTGATTTGAGAAAGGCTTATGATATGGTGAGTTGGGAATTCCTGGAGGAAGCATTAAGGGGATATGAATTTCCAAACAGCTTCATCAATTTGATAATGACCTGTGTAACTTCTCCAATGTTCACAGTTAAAGTCAATGGTGAAGGGCATGGATTTTTTGCAGGAAAGAGGGGACTTAGACAAGGGGACCCAATGTCACCCCTATTGTTTGTGTTAGTAATGGAGTATTTGTCAAGAACTTTGAAGTGCATGGGGGAGCTGCTTGATTTCCAGTACCACCCAATGTGCAAAAGAATAAAGCTGACGCATTTGATATTTGCAGATAACCTCATGATTTTTTGTAAGGGTAACATGACCTCTGTTTCTAGAATTATGGAAGCACTAACTCATTTTAGTGATGTGACAGGACTACAAGCAAATATGGACAAGTCTAGTTTGTTCCTGGCAGGTGTTGACGATCAGACCAAAGAGCAACTTCTATTGAGGACAGGGTTTATCTTAGGTTCTTTTCCTATTAGATACCTCGGATTACCACTGACCTCAAAGAGATGGTGTAAAATGGAGTGTCAACAGCTTATTGACAAAATCACAACAAGGATAAAAAGCGCATATTCTAAACAACTATCTTATGCAGGCAGGCTGCAGATTATTAACGCTGTCCTATTCTCAATCCAAAGCTTCTGGAGCTCTGTGTTCATACTACCTCAGAGTGTGATCAAAGAAGTGGATAGAATATGTAGAGCATACTTATGGGGGAGCAAAGAGGATACTAGAAAGATTGCTTTAGTGGCATGGGAACAAGTCTGTTGTCCAAAAACGTTTGGGGGTCTAAATATCAAAGGAAGCAAGCTGTGGAATAAGGCATCAGCGGGGAAGCTGCTGTGGCAATTAGCAATGAAGGAAGATATTTTATGGATAAGGTGGGTGCATGAAATCTATATGAAGAATAACGACAATATCTGGACACACATACCACAGCAGGACTCCAGCTGGTACTGGAAGAAAATAAATGCATTAAAAGTGGACATGTATGGATGGTACTCATCTGGGAACTATGTGCTGAATCCAGGAGGGCAGTACTCAATTACTCAGAGCTATAATTCATTATTGGGGCAGCTTACCAGGCTTGGAATCTCAGAGCTGGTGTGGACTAGAGTTGCACAGCCTAAACATAGATTTACACTGTGGTTAGCAATGCAGGATAAACTGCTAACTAAAGAGAGACTCAAGAGATTGAATATACAGGTAGAGGAAGATTCTTGCTGTTTATGTGATAGATTGGTGGAGGAAACTCATAAACATCTATTTGCCGAATGTGAGTGGACAAAAAGGGTCGTGTCTGCAATGGAACAATGGGCTAGCATAAACTTTCCTACTGGTCCAGTGAAGCAGACTCTAAATAGGGTGAGGAACAAGCATTGGAAACAGCTTCACAAGGAATTGATAGCAGCGTTATATGGAGCAGTGATTTATCATGTTTGGAGAGCAAGGAACTGGAAGATTTTTAAGGGAATCAATGTAGAAACAACTGGAGTAGTGGCGCAGATAAAGAGGGAATACGTAGATAGACTTGAGGTAGTTAAACGATCTAGGAAAGCTTACAAATGTAGATGGCTGATACAGAGATTCTTGATGTAATTAGAGATCAACTGGAGGCTTTTTGCTCTTAATACCCTTCCTAGAAGGTGATTAATGAGATTGAGTTTGTTGGTTTGTTAATGGTAATTTACCTTGGTTACCAAAAAAAACAATGTTGTTGTTGTATTTAACTAGATATATAAATGAGTTGAAATAGTGAATGCGTCTGCACCTGCAGGCACATACTTGCACTAAGTGGATGTACTAGACGGTGGTAGACACAGGTGCGTTTGGTATGGCAAGTTATTTTTCAATAAAATATCTTTCATGTGTATGCCATGCATTATTTTGGCATTTGGCTACCAGCTGAAAAACAGTTTCCATCGAAAGGAGAGAAATGACTTCCCTTACTTATAGGCGGGAGTCTTTTTCCTCAGAACTATCGTGGCTTTTAACTTCATATTACTTGCTCCAATTGACATTTAAAAAAGAGCTATTATTGGTCTCAGTATTCAAAAGTTTCGTAACATCTCTGAATGGCTAATATCATTATTAATATTGATATTTATTTTTTAAACTAATTTTTTACTTACCAGTTAAACACACGAACATATTCCAAGAAAATATTTTTCACTAAAACATTTTCGAGAAAATAGGAATTAGCGATGAACTTTTTCCACTAAACGGTAAAATACGTGGCTAATCCTGTTTAGCGACAAATTATCACAAAATTATGTTTGTTACGAGTAATTTAGCGATGGGATTAAAGACGAAGTTCGTAACTAATTTCAAACCTATAAAAGAAGAGTACTACATGCCATTATTACCAAAAGCTCCGTGGACAAGAAGTGAGAAAACAAGGAAGACGGTGAGCTCCATATTTAGTAAAGAAAAGGCTGTTTTTTTCTTAGGGAAAGTATACACAATGCAAGAGGAGAAATTGTAGATGAGATATATGGAATAGAAAGGGGTGTTTATATAGGCAAAATTTAGATGAGTCCAATAAGAAATGCCACTCAGCCAGTAAAAGGTTCTCGAAGCTATTGTAAATTTCAATATAGATATAAGTCATACTCCCTCCGTTTCAAATTAAGTGTCGCTTAGCTCATTTCACACTAATTAAGAAAAACATTAAATAAAATGTATAGTTTACTAAGTTACCCCTTATTTATTAGATGTTTCTTGAGAATTGAACACTATTAAGAAGTAGTTCTTTAATATGAGAATATAGTTGGAAACAATTATTATATTTTGTCTTACATTTTGTCTTAAACTATTAAAGCGAACACTTATTTTGGGAGAAAATTTTTTGCTAAAGCAAATCATTAGACCTTGGAATTTGGAAATGTGGAAGGGATTTTTCCACTACTTTTCTGCCGAATTGAGACCTTTTATTGTTCTTATTTGTTACGTACTTGCTCAAATATAGAGCCTGCAGACTGGCAATTTGGATTTGTTATTTTCATTTGTTTCAATGAGGACAATTTAGCGGAAATCCCAATTGCCATTGTCTTTCTTTTATTATTTGTATAGTTATTTATTAACTGTGGCACTAAAATTTGGAATCTCATTTTCTATTTTTCTTGAAGAATCAAGCCCTATGGGATTGCTCATTAACCCAGTTAATTTTGACATAGAAATCAAAGTCACTAGTTGTAGCTTGTACGCATGTGCATTCAATATGATTATTCAGTCAATGAATTACAAACGCAAATTGGTTAACATGGACTAAATAAATCATTTGTATTAGTTCTGATCTATTCAAATATTTTATATTCAGATGATCTATTGTATATAATCTAGTTTTACTAAAATTTTTTTTGTTTCCCGCCAGTATCCAGTTACCCGTTTTGGGATTGATTAATCCGCATTTATGATGGAAAGTTTCACTTTGAGGTAAACCGCTACCTATCAAAGATGATTTCATTCTCAAAGATCGAATTCGAATTCATGCCGGGAAGTTTCGTGGTTGCTTGGAGCGTTTAAAGGATTGATAGCCAACTTGAAAGCTGAGAATTTAGTAAAGTAATTCTTTAAAAGCTTTAAGCAATCATGACACAATTTGAAAGAATGTTTCTAATCTAAATGCTACCTATATATAAATTTGTCTCTATTAATAATGATCAAACTCATATTACAGATGGGTAAACCTTCAGAATATCTATTTGCAAACAAGAGTAGTAGATATCAAATAACACGGCCAATTGACAAACAAACAAAAACAAGAAAAAAAAAACTTTAAAAAGATAAAAATGATTGTATCTGTATCCAACGTCATAGGGATTTACCTAAGCCTGTTAACCGGTTTGAACCAGACCGGATCGGTAACCGGTTAACAAACCGGACGGTTTCCGGTTAAAAAACCAGAACCGATCAGATTCAAACACGTCCAAAACCTCTTTTTTTTTGTATGGTATATATATATATATATATATATATATATATATATATATATATATATATATATATATATATATATATATTTAAGTTATATGTATACTATATATTATAAGTATATTCTTAGTATATTTTAGTTATTTTTCAAGTATATAACTTTCTAGTTTTTAATTTAAGTAGATGTATATTATAAGTATATTCTTAGTATATTTTAGGTATATTCCTAACTTAATATAAGTAAAATATGAACACAAATAAATAGAAGAAAGCTCAATGAGCTATATATTTTATTCATTCTTCGATAACATTTATTTGCAAGTTGTAGTTGTTTTCAACTTGCAAATAATACATGAGTTGCAAAGAAATAGTAGAATAATAAAATCACCAATTCTCAATCATTTGGTTAATTTCCCCCATATCATATTCGGCCATGGAGATATCTTCAAAGTCTTCCATTTGGTCCGGTCCGCTTGCTATCAAATCTTCAATATCTTCCTCTTCGCCTTCCTCCGCTTCTAAATTTTGGTTGCGTCGCTCCGATCTAATCCAATCGTGAATGCACACTAGTACTTGCAAGCTAAAGCCGAATAATGAGTGTCTATGGTCTCCAATTTGTTGTCTTCCTTGGCTAAATGCACTCTTCGAAGCCACGGTTGATACTTGAACCGTAAGGATATCTCGAGCCATTCTTGAGAGTATCGAATGACTTGCCTTGTATTTCTTCCACCATGCTAAGACGTCCAACTCATCTAGTTCCTTGATATCCACATTCGGCTGCATCAAATAAAAGTGATATTCATCAAAGTTTGCATTACAAGAAGGAGTTGGATGTGAATGTAAAACTTTTAAACCCGACAAGCCCTTTTTGCTACTTTGAGAAGTAGTAAGGCGTGGAGCAACAAGTGTAGCATGTTCTTCCAAATTAGAATAATGAGTAAAAAAATTTCTAAACTCTTCATCAATAGCGAGTTCGGCTTCAGCTAAAGATGGTTGAATTCCCTCTTCAATTTCTAAAAATGTATAAATTTGACCAACCAATGCTTTAGTATAAGACACTTTTAAACAAGGATTTAAAAGAGAACCCAATATAAATAAAGTTGGGATGGGAAAAAAATGCTTCTTAAATTTTGTTGTCATGTCAAAAATAGCCGCTTGGTAACTGGGTTTATATTTATACTCTTGTAAAACTCTAGCTATTTCCGCTAAGTAGGCTAAAATTTCGATTACCTTGGGATAGAATTGTTTAGAAAAAACAAGAGTTGCATTATAAAAAAAATTCTAAGAGTTCAACACATTCCTTAACATCTTTCCAATGCGTAAAATTTAACCAATCATCATTATTAATATTATATTTGTTGTGAACGTGTTGTATGAGAATCCTATACTCATATGCTTGTTATAGCATAATGTAAGTGTAGTTACACCTAGTCTCAATTTCTACTTGAATTTTTCTAGGTCTAAGGTTATTTTTCACACAACAATTCTTAAAACCTCTAAGTCTTCCCCTATTAGCATTACAAAAAAAAAAAAAAAAAAAAACGCAACCGCATCTCTAATTTTTTTAATAGAATCGTCAAAACACACAAGACCATCTTTAACAATTAAGTTTAAAATGTGACAACTATATCTTACATGAAAAATATTTTTTAGCGAAGGGTTTAATTCTCTTTTTAATAGACCAATCGCCTTTGTATTATTAGAAGCATTATCTAAAGCAATACAAAGTGTTTTTCTAGAATTGTTAAAAAATCTCATAATAGTAGACACTGAATCCGCTAAAAGATTTCCATCGTGACGACCTTTTCCTTCATCATATAAAAAAGATATAATTCGTTTTTGCATAACTCAATTGTCATCAACCCAATGACATGTAATAGTAAAAAAATCTTATTAAGACTAAGACCCAAATCAGCGGTAAGAGAAACATTACAATTTAAAGAATTAAATACATGGCACAAATAAAATCTATATTTTTTATACAAATCTATAACATCCGCTCTACAAGTACTTCTAGGAATACCCTCAAATAACGGATTATAACAACGTTGAATGTAAGTAACAAACCCCAAACTCGAAGGAAAGGAAAATGGTAAACAATCATAAGTTACCATTTTAGCTATTTCTACACGTTCTTTTTTCTTGTCATACTTAAAAATTTTACCGGTTCGTGGGTCTATCGTCATTTGAATAACCCACATTTGAACCCGCTTGCTCTCCCCAAACACCCATATGTTTCTTTCTCATATGACCATTTAGTGTACCCGTTCCACCATCCTTACTAGTTTCTTGCTTAAAAGTAAATATTTGTCCACATAGGGTACATTTAGTTGTTTGGCTTTCCTTATCCTTAGTCATAAATTTTCAAATTTTAGCGGTTGACTTACGAGTTCTAGGCGGTTTGTCTTGTGTATGTGATTGTGCAGGACATGTATCTCCTATGGGATTTTCGGGGGCTTGTGTTTCATCATCATCATCAATTTCATTAAAAGTGTCGGTATAATGTTGTTGCATTGCCTCATGACCTAAAAGTGGATTATTTCCACCAACATCAATACCTAAATTAGGTGTTTCTTCCACAAATGTTTCTTTATTAAGCCCTCCCCTAACAATACCACTACTACCGGCACCACGTTTAAATCTCTTCGTCATTATTAAATAGAATTAATTTAAATCACACTCAAATAAAACACAAGAAAATAAATTGCAACAAATTAAATTGTGTAAATTAAATTGTGAAAAATAAAGATAGAGTTGGAACGAAGGTACCAAATTGCCGGACTAATTTCCAACAAAGTGAAGGCGGCTAGAATTGCAAATCCACCAAAGCTACTTTAGATTATTGCAAAATTAATAATTGAAACTATGATAAGACTTTATAATATTTATTTGAGAGAAATTTAAAGTGGCTAATTGTTGCAAAATAACTATAACTGAGAGATTGAGATTTGAAAGAAAGAGAAGAGTGAATTGGTGTGAATTAAAATAAAAATGGAGAGGAATTTATATAGGAGTGGGAGATGGATTAAAGTGTTGAAAAAAGGTTTGGGGGGGTTAGGGGGGCAAAATATAAGTTTGGGACCGTTTGGCAACGGCCATTTTTGCACATGGACCGTTGGCCAACGGTCCAACAGAGCAACCCAACGGCTCTATTTAAAAAACAAAATTAATTCCACTAATTTTACCAATTTAAGCGGTCAAGTTCCAGTTTTACTGATTTAACCGGTTCCAGTTCCAAAAAAATTAAAACCGGACCGGTATATAATAAACAGTTAACCGGTTCGGGTTCCGATTTTACCGGTCCGGTTACCGGTTTGAACCGGTTAACCCGAACCAATTGACGGGTTTAGATTTACGACGGTAATCATAAGCTCAAAGTCATTATATACTGGACATTACGCAAGTATTAAAGAGTATATATCAACTACAACATGCTTTCTCATCAATCAATCGCAGATATCGTAGCAAAAGCTACAAAATATTCAATTTGCAATTAAAGGATAGTGACAAGTTCAACAAAATTACAGGTTAGTCGCTTTCAGTCGCTTTCTCTTCACTACTAAATGTTCATCCACAGTTGAAAGGAACTATTGCTTATAATATATAAGATAATGATTTCCCGGCATCAGCACATTAGTCATGATATGCTTCCTCTTCGTCCTCGTACCCTTCATCCTCATCTGCTACTGCATCTTGATACTGCTGGTACTCAGAGACCAGATCATTCATGTTGCTCTCTGCCTCGGTGAATTCCATCTCATCCATTCCTTCCCCGGTGTACCAATGCAAGAAAGCCTTCCGCCTAAACATGGCTGTGAATTGCTCACTGACACGACGGAACATCTCTTGTATTGATGTTGAATTTCCGATGAAAGTTGATGCCATCTTTAGACCAGTTGGTGGAATATCACAGACTGTTGACTTGACATTGTTGGGAATCCACTCAACAAAGTATGAAGAATTTTTGTTTTGCACATTAAGCATCTGTTCATCAACTTCCTTGGTGCTCATTTTCCCCCTAAACATAGCTGAAGCTGTCAAATAGCGGCCATGCCTAGGATCAGCAGCACACATCATGTTCTTTGCATCCCACATTTGCTGAGTAAGCTCAGGTACGGATAAAGCTCGGTATTGTTGTGAACCACGTGAGGTAAGTGGAGCAAAACCAACCATGAAAAAGTGGAGACGGGGGAAAGGAATGAGATTGACAGCAAGTTTCCGCAGATCAGAGTTAAGCTGTCCAGGGAATCTGAGGCAACAAGTAACTCCAGACATGGTTGCAGAAATTAAGTGATTCAGATCACCAACTGTTGGAAAAACAAAAGCACCGTCAGTTAAAGGAAAAGTTTCTAAGAAGTTGCACAATAAGTGATCCACAGCATGAAGCATATCCATATTAACTGCTGCTAAGCGAACACAATAATCCCAAATGAGTTATGGTCGGCTAAGCAAAAACAATTTTCAACTTTAGTCTTGAATTCCTAAAGTAACAATTATTTTGGGACAAATTTTTTGAGCTAAAATGACAATTACAATGGGACGGAGGGAGTAATTCATATAAGATTTAGGAAAACGAAACTGAAAAGAGAAATTGGAAAGGCTGCATATATGGGAGGCCACTGGCGCTAATCAGAATATTAGTTTTGCATCACCACGGCTCAAAGTTGTTTTGCATGTTGAACTAGACACCTAAGTAAACGAGTGAACGTCATTCATATGAATAGAGGATACTTACAGCTAGGAGTTGTAAGTTTGAGGGTTCGGAAACAAATGTCATATAAAGCCTCGTTATCAAGAACCATGCACTCATCTGCGTTCTCCACAAGCTGATGAACAGATAATGTGGCGTTGTAAGGCTCTACAACTGTGTCTGATACCTTTGGAGATGGGAAGACAGAGAATGTCAGCATCATCCTATCTGGGTATTCCTCTCTTATCTTCGAAATAAGAAGTGTCCCCATTCCAGATCCAGTCCCTCCTCCCAGGGAATGACACACCTGAAACCCTGCATATATAGTTCCACACATATATGTCATTCATCATTATAAGCAAGCCAAGATTCTCTTAAACTCTGATTCTCTAAATACACACACACACACCAGACTTAATGTGTGATAACATGGATACGGTCACATATAAAAAGAAATCACAAGCATCTATGAAATGGTAAAACAATATAACTTACCATATCAAAAGTAATCCCACCAGATAAACAAACAAGGATATGTACGAACATTTAGACAGAACCTTGTAGACTATCACAATTTTAAGCCTCTCAAATTTACAAAACTATGGAACTTACAATATAAAAAACAATCCCACTGGTTAAGGAATCAGTATAAGCATTTAAACAAATATTCTTGTAGGCAAACTCAATTGTAAACTTCTCAAACACATAAAATCATAGAACTTACAATAACAAAAGCAATCAGCAGAGTTAATAAATCAAAATTCACATAAAATATAAACAAAATACCTCGTAGGGAATCAAAATTCACAGCACCTTTATAAACAATCCCACTAGTTAACAAATCAGGATAAACATTTATACAATCACCTAGTAGGCAATTTTAAGCTTCTCAAACCCAAAAAGTCAGACAAAAACAATCAGCACATGTTAACAAATCAAAGAACACACAAACATTTAAACAAATACCTTGTAGGCAATCACAATTCTCAGCTTCTTTCCTCACAACATTGAGAACCGAATCAATCAACTCAGCACCCTCAGTATAATGACCTTTTGGCCAACTATTCCCCGCACCGGAATGACCGAAAACAAAGTTAACAGGTCTAAAAATCTGAGAAAAGATTCTCCTAAAAGGTCCAGATCTAACACTGTCCATAATACCAGGCTCTAAATCCATAAGTACCGCAAGAGGTACAAAGCGCTCACAACTCGCCTCATTCTAAACTTCTAATATACATTTACCCTCTCAAAATATATTTATACCTGTATTTAGAATTCACAGCTATAGTTTCAAAAAAATTACAAAGCCTAGCCACATTTCTTATATGTAATGGTTTCAAAAATTACGAAACATAGCTATAGTTTCAGAAAAATTACAAAACATAGCCACATTTCTTATATGCTTATGTTTAAGCTCCTTTACGAACAATATCAAAAACAAACATTTAAACCTTGTAGCAAACACAATTTTAAGCTTCTCAAACACATAATTCACATAAGCATTTAAACAAACACCTTGTAGGCAATCACAATTCTCACAAGGATTTAAACAAACACCTTCAGTCACAATTCACAGAAACATTTAAACAAACACGTTGTAGGCAATTACAATCCACACAAACATTTAAACAAACAAACACCTTGTGCAATCAAAATTCACACAAACATTTAATCAAATACTCTGTAAGCAATCACAATTCTCAGCTTCTTTCCTCACAACATCAAGCACCGAATCAATCAACTCAGCACCCTCGGTATAATGTCCTTTCGCCCAATTATTCGCCGCACCCGACTGCCCAAAAACAAAGTTATCAGGTCTAAAATTCTGTCCGTAAGGTCCAGATCTAACACTGTCCATAGTACCAGGTTCTAAATCCATAAGAACAGCACGCACAACTCACCTCGTTGTAATACACATTTACCCTCTCAAAATATATTTAGATTGTATTTACGATACATAGTTTCAAAAAATTTAGACTATATTTACGATACATAGCTATACTTTCAAAAATATTACAAAACATAGCTACATAATTCACAGAAACATTAATCAACTACCTTGTAGGCAATCAAAATTCGCACAAACATTTCATCAAATACCTTGTAGGCAATCACAATTCTCAGCTTCTTTCCTCACAACATCAAATACCCTGTAGGCAATCACAGTCCAGATCTAACACTGTCCATACTACTAAGTTCTAAATCCATAAGCACAGCACAAGGTACGAAACGCCCACAACTAGCCTCATTGTAATATACATTTACCCTCTCAAAATATATTTAGACTATATTTACAATCCATAGCTATAGTTTCAAAAAAATTATAAAGTTTAGCCACATTTCTTATATGATATAGTTTCAAAAAATTACGAAACATAGCTATAGTTTTAAATAAATTACAAAATGTAGGCACATTTCTTACATGCTTATGTTTAAGCTCCTTTACGAACAATATCAAAAACCAACATTTAAACCAGCTAGGCAAACACAATTGTAAGCTTCTCAAACACATAAATTCACATAAACATTTAAACAAACACATTGTAGCCAATCACAATTCACATAGACAGTTTAACAAACACCTTGTAGGCAAACACAATTCACATTTTAACAAACACCCTGTAGGCAAACACAATTCACATTTTAACAAATACCTTGTAGGCAATCACAATTCTCAGCTTCTTTCCTGACAACATCAAGAACCGAATCAATCAACTCAGCACCCTCCGTATAATGTCCTTTCGCCCAATTATTCCCCGCACCAGATTGCCCGAAAACGAAATTATCGGGTCTAAAAATCTGCCCATAAGGACCAGATCTAACACTGTCCATAGTACCAGGTTCTAAATCCATAAGAACAGCACGAGGTACGAAACGCCCACAACTCGCCTCGTTATAATATACATTTACCCTCTCAAGATGTGTATCGGTCTCCCCGTAATAAGCACCTGTGGAATCGATACCGTGTTCAGCACATACTACCTCCCAAAACTTAGCCCCGATTTGGTTGCCACATTGGCCACCTTGAATATGAAGGATTTCACGCATTTTTACGCGATTTGGGTTTTTCGTTTATGGGAGTAGAGAGGGAAGTTGAATGGATTTTTTGAGGGATTTGTTGTGTTGAGAAATGAAAGGGGAAATGAGAGAAATGGGGGTTTATATAAGAGGGGAGAATTTGAAATTTTGAAATGTTGTTGAGTGGTGGGAAAATGTAGGTCCGGACAAGTGGATGGGTGCTAGAAATTTGAGGTAAGCGGTACATATTCTACGCTTTATTTTGTGATATGAGTGAAAATAATTCTTTTTTTATGTGATGATGTATGTTTTAAATTCAATTTGTAACTTAGTAGACGTTTGGTCATGCGATGTGAAATCGTGATTTCATATTTTAATTTCAAATCAACATGTATTTATGAAATTTGCACAAAATTTTAATTTCAACTTCATATAATGATTTCAAATCCAAAAATTTTCGAAAGGCATAATTTGGGATTCCAAATCATGATTTCAAATTTTGTTTAATGTAAAATTTGAACCATAAGTTTATATTTTGTACAAAAAAATTCACAAGTTGGTAGATATGTTTACCGACCATTTATGTCAAATATTTAAACAAAAAATGCAAGTTGGTGCATATTTATAACAAATTTACCAACTAAATTTACTTAGACCAACCTTTATTTATGTTCGTGTGTTGTCCATACCATGTGGGATGATTGTATTAAAGAGTAGTTATATTACAACTCATGTTCAATTTTTCTTTTTATTAAGCTAAAGTTCGATTAGTAGATGTTATATTGTTTTTTTAAGAAAGGTCTTATAGCATCGTATTAATTTTGTTATGAACTATGATTTGCTCATTTGGTAAGATTGTATAAGAATTGGAGAAGTTTTAATAGTTTTCACAACTTGTGGGTTTTATATTTATGAGAAAACATACAACTTGAGAAATCTAAATTGCATGTCCAAACAAAACTTGAACTTCAAATCATCCTGATTCAGATCATTGATTTTATATCATGATTTTAAATCATCTCCAAACGGGCCTTAAGTGTATTTTAAGTTTAAATTTTATATTGAACACAATATACCCGATGTATTTCCACAAGTGGTCCAGGGAGGAGAGTGTGTACGTAGTCTTACCCTATCTTGTGAAAATAGAGAGTTTCTGAAAGACCATCGTCTAAAATAAAACAGTTTAAAACAAATTTGAAAAGAAAATACCGTAATGGATAATAGAACAATATCAACAACAAATAATACAATAGCCGAAAGTAAAAGAAATAAGATATGCTAATAATAAATTGAAGAATAATATAACAGGAGAGTGATACTAAAGCAATTAAATTTAATATTGAAATGCAAAAATAAACCAGTACGAGTATATTTTTTTCTTTTAGCTGTCCAAATTAAATTTGATGCTTGATATTTAATTTATAAACGTTTGGACTTTGGAGTTAATTTAGTTGTTATATTTTAATGCATTTATTTTCTTATTTAGCTTATTATTCTTCAACCAAGATTATTTCTTCGTGTATAATCTTGATTATGAATTATTATAGTACTAATTGCTCTACTTGTGTTTACTAGACTTTATGCTAGTCCTCTTCTTCCTCCTTTTTGCCTTTTGTTATTTCTTTTTCCTTCTATAACCCTTTTCTTTTTAAAAATATTTCAACCAAACACAAAACAGAATGAAATGAAATCACACTTTATAATCAATTATCTTTTCTATTTCTATAAAAATTAAAAACTTATGTACTTTGATACTCATTTTAACATCACTAAATTCTACTCATAACAAACCTTTCAAATATGTTAATTTTTATCATAAAAGTTGAGGTATAGGGGTGTAATTTCAAAGTATAGGTAATACAAAGTCCATTGAGAAACTTTCCTTTAGCTTGAAGGAAGCTAAAAATATAAAATCAGACTCATCTTAAGCAGTTTAAAGAATAAGAATTTATTCTTTTATGCATCTAATAAATTACATCAGTTACTCCCTTCGGTTCACACTATAGAATGTCTTTTATTTATTAGTTTGGGTACACTCCTTAAGAAATTACTCGTCCTTAGAAAGTGAAAGATTTTTTCACTAAATCGGATAGTTCTTGGTTATGTAAAAGCTGAGGTACAGGGGTTTAGTTCCAAAGTATAGGTAATACAAAGTCCATTGAGAAACTTTCCCTTAGCTTGAAGGAAGGTAAAAATATAAAATCACACTCATCTTAAGCAGTTTAAAGAATAAGAATTGATTCTTTTATTCATCTAATAAATTACATCACTTACTCCCTTAGGTTCACACTATAGAGTGTCTTTTATTCATTAGTTTGGGTACACTCCTTAAGAAATTACTCGTCCTTAGAAAGTGAAAGATCTTTTCACTAAATCAAATAGTTCTTGGTTATGTAAAAATTTACCTATCTGAATAAGGGAAAATTTGAAAGAAAATAATAACTAATACTTTCTTGATTATGTAAATAATTATTTATTTTGGACTAAATATAAAAGTTAAAAACATTATATTACCAAAGGGAGTATTAATTTTAATGAGGAAACGTGAAGTTATGAGTTTAAGATAATTAATTCGTTTTTTTCAAATAACAAAATTTGGAGTGCAAAATATATTTACTTTATATATCTTAAAAGATGAAATGAAATTTATTAGACTACTATTTTTAGATAAATATGTGAAACTGAAAAGAAAACTTTTTTTTTTATGATAAAGAGTTTCATGGATTCACATCACGTACATTTATTTCTTGACTGAAGTGGTGAAAACACTCCTAAACTTGACACGTTTTCGTACTTTAGTCCCCGAACTATTGACTCTCTTAAAAACATCCTTAATCTTGGCCAACTCAATTTAAATTCACCCCAATGTTCGGACACCTCAGCAACGTGAACCCACGCACTGTCTACTTGGCATTTTCTTGCTGTGCCATGTGGCAACATGGGGTGAATTTAAATTCAGTTTGCCAATATTAAGGGTGTTTTTAAGTGGGACAATAGTTTGGGGACTAAAGTAATAATTCATGCCGAGTTTAGGGGTGTTTTAGTAACAACGCATATGCATCGAGATATATAGGGTTAGAGCTTGTGGGTCCCATACCTTTGTTGCTTTTACGTTATGTAAAGCTTGTCAGATGCGTAAGCTAAAAGGAGATCTCAGCTGAAAGTACTTTTATAACTGAGAAGTGACAATTTTGCCCTTGGTCTTACTCTTCATTTCCACTTAAAACACGTATGCTAATGCTATTAAAAGTAAAAAGACTGATACACCCTTGATCGTCCCACCCTTCACCTTTCTAGATAATAAATCTATGTAATATAAAGCTAGACATAGACAAGGTGATGTGACACCTCTCTATGATCCCATTCTTATTTATATTTTTTTCTCCTTTTTTTTGGGTTTTTAACCTAATTTTTCTGATTAGAAATTTTAGTATAGACATAGGATTCTAATAAAAGTTAATACACCCATGACTACAAAATTAATAGTAATGGCCAATAAAGTCAATTAAGAATAATGAAGGCAATTACTTAAGAATCAGAGTAAATGAGGACACAGAAGAGTCATAGCAATAACATGGAGTCCTCCTCCTCACGATTGTGGCCAGCTTCAAACAAATCATCTCTGCCCCCATCTAATCCATTTCTTTTTGGTTTAAGAATATCAAGTTATCTATTAATGATTATGAACTTGCTTTTTTCTTTTTCTCATCATGAGTTTATTAAATTTCTGATTTCTATATTTTATGATGGTTTATGGCGGACCATAAATACTCAAAGGTATACAAAAACAACAATATAGGTACGTTGAAGATCAAAGACATGATAAAGTTTTCTGGTCTTAATAAGTTTCCTTGAAAGCTTAAATTAGGCATATTTTAGTGTTATGATGTTTAATGTAACATTTCTTCTTTTGGTAGCAAATGATTGAGGTTTACTCTAATTTTGAGAAATGTATTGCAGGAACTGTTTCACAAAGTACGACAAAGATCGAAAATTCATAGGCATTTATCTATTATATGTCGTCGCTTCTTTTTCTCGTAAAGTTATGGTTAGAAAATATTTTTATTCGTGATATATATATGAAATCATTTTTTTGTGAAACTTTGGTTAAAAGTTACATACATATATGTGAATACCCCTTTTAAAGATGTATTACGAAGTTGAATCTTTCAATTTGCAATTTGAATGGAAGGGGACATGTGATTGGGCACCTCCTAATGTCATTGTTTTGTGAGATTTTTTTTTTTTATCTTAATGCATTTATCCAAAATAAAATTAATCTTCATACATTCTAACCGAAACTATATTGTACATTTTATCTTCTTTTCCTTTTTTTTTTTTTGGTAAAATTTACAAATATTAGAAACTGAAAGTATTATTTGTCTTCTAATTTTCCTGAAGGAATATTTTGATCAAGGAGTTTTTTAAGAAATTACCTAAATAGGGTGGGATGGGAATTTATCACTTCTACTTCTTTCTCTCAATTGATGATGAGTTGTGTAAATTTCTTTGAAATAGCAAAAGTTTTGTAAATGAATAGGTTCTCTTATGAATTTGCCTTGACTATTGGAATTGGTTATATTCTGCGTTCGTGAAATTAAGATTATAACATCAATGCATAAAAATATTAATTACATAGAAAACTAAACTTTGTGCGGCAATTTGTTTTCAATATTTAAAAGTGAATTTTTTTCAGTTTTTATTTAGTATTTAAAAATATAATTTTCTATCATTTATCCATTAATCTTATACATTACTATTTTGGAAATCCAAAATTATATACATACATAAGAAGAGAAAAAGAAGGATGATACAAAAATTTTATAAAAATATAGAACAAAACCTTATTTTGAACTTTTTATTTATTTATTATTCTTGCTATTAATGTTATATCATAATATTACAAACATAATACTACATATAAAATATATGTTATTATGGATTTTTAATTTAGTATCTTATAAAAAAATATAATATTTATTTTATAGTTCGTTTTTTCCCTAAATGAAATTATTTAACAATGTTAATATCATTTTGTAGGTATGATACGTTAGGATGTCATCCAAGTTTGGCAAATGGCAAATTAAGGTACCAAAATTAATACTTGATACTTCATATTCATTAAAACTATGTTGTCTAACTTAATTATTTAATTCTATTTTCATGAATCAAGAAAGATATTGCACTATAATCAAGACTTCTATATTGGCCGATAAATTTTTTGATAAAGAAACATGAGTACATTGTGAAGTTGAAAAATCTAAACTTCCATGTATTTAAAAATAAAAGAAGTGAGGATGGAGGATGTAAGAAAAAACAATCAACTTTGACAATATAATTATATTCAAGAACAATCCATAGTATTATGATTAAGAAATGTAGAGAGATAAAATTGATCCAAGGTATAGATACCTTTTTTTAATATACAAATCTTATAAAAAAATTATTTTATCATATTTTGATTTTCTTTATTGACCGTGTGAAGCGTAGACATATTCTCTAGTAACAAAATAGACTAGGAAAATCTTGACAAATGTGGCTTGTAGCCACAAGGTAATGCTGACATATAATTGAAAAATTCACCCCTTCTATAATTTATTTTACTTTTGGACGGATATCTTTCACATATAACCGGTTTTAAAATGTTATTTAGAATATAGCTAATGTTTGTAAAGTAATTGAGATTTTTTTTTTGGTAAGTAAAGCCATTGAGAATTTTACATTCCCCCATCATCCCTTAAATATCAATTTTTTCCCTTCTTTTTCTTTACACAAACAAGAAAGATGAATTCAAGTATAAACAGTTTTAAGTTCAGATAAATTTCTTTAGAATTCAGCTAATTTACGCAATTGCATAATAGGGAAAAATGTGTACATATTCATAATACACACACACACCCCGGTGGGGGTATTCTACCGCTATGTATAATCTTCCATCCTGATACGTCTAGTATAAGGACATCACCTGTTAGATGATGATTCTACTCTGTTTTTTTTTTTTTTCAAAAAAAACATTGGGAATATTTCTTAAAAATGTCTTAATACGTCCTTTTTAGATTTTTCACTGTGACCATTCAAAATTCATAATTTTTTTGATGTTTTTGCGACTATTTTTCACCACCAAAAATTGAGTAATATGCGGAGGTTGAAAATTATAATTCGCGGAGGTTTTAGCCTCCATTATTTACTAGCAGAAGATAAAACCCCTGCGAATTGCAACTTTTAATTTAAAAAAAAGTGTTATCACATAAACATGAACTAAGAGAACAATTCTTTGTATGGATAGAGTTTAAGTTCAAATACAGTAACACATATTTACATAATCAAGTGACCGACAAGAAAATTACAAATAAATCTTTACAAATAGACACTAATTGATAACATCATAAGAAATAAAAACCCAATTGTTATACTCCATCAGATTACTTTGTACGGATGGTGTAAAAATCTTTTACACTATTGATCTTATACAAGTATTAAATCCCTATACATAACATCTAAATAGACACTTAAAAAAAGAATGTTAGCGCAAAAGAAACTTATAAAACTACTTTTAATACACTTTAGTTAATGGAATCTTGACTTAAAAGAAGACTTTTCTTTTCCATGTTTCATACAAATCAGTAAAGTTGAGTCACTGTATTTACTCTCAACTTTCAATCATCTGTCCAGAAAAGTGATTGTTTTTGCTCTCAAATTCTCAGTTAAAATGTCTGCCAGACGCCATCAATCTGATGAAGTCCCTAAGGTATTCTAACAAAACTTTCTTTGTTGCTCTTTAACTTATATAGTGGGCGTATGGACATCAGAATTGTGAAATTTGGAACAAAAATAGTACTCCTTCTGTCCCAATTTATGTGACACGGAATTTTGATATTCTAACCTTCTAAACTTCAATCGTGAATTCAGATGAAAAAGCTTTAAGTTTTTTAAAATAAAATTTATATATTTAAAAATTACGTAAAAAAATACTATAAATCACAATAATTAACGATTAAAATATTTAAAAGACATGTAAAAATAATCGGTCAAAGAAAAATTTAGTTGACTCTTGAAATTCCAATTGTGCCACATAAATTGAGACGGAGGGAGTATTTGTTTTCAAGTTGAAAATAGGATCTTTGTTTGGATATGAATACAAATTGGAGTTATTTTTGGATTTTTGTGATTAATTTGGAGTGAAAATTGTAAAAAAAACTTTTTGGAGTTTTTCGAATCCAGAACTTCAAGTTGAATCCCGAAAAATTATAACAAACTCGATGTCCAAATAGAATATTCTAGGAAAAAGTGAAAACTATCCATGGCCAAATGGGGGCTTAGTCAATGTTAACATTCTTATTCTGTGTTAACTGTCAAGTGTTACACATTGATTGATGTTGTTATCGGATATGATCTTCGGCCCTCTAACCTCATGAGCTAGCTTTTGTGGTGAGTCAGGTCAAATTAAACTATCCGGGGGAACTTGTGGGGGTGTTAAGTGTCTCCCATTGGTAAATAGGTTGTTGACTCCCTATATGGTTTTGGGCAATCTCTTACCTTATGAGTTAGATTTTGGGTTGAATTTGATCAAATGTCCATTTTCTTAACCTGGTATAGAGGAAAATTCATTTTAATTCTTGGTTTACCTGACATCATGGGCGGATGCCATATGCTGAAATTGGGTTCATATGAACCCGGTACTTACGATGCGGAGTATAAATTTATGTGTAAAAATTCACGAAAATTGCAATAATTAATGGGTTTGAAACCGTAATTTTAAAAATACAATAGGTCCAATGCTAAAAATTTTAAAGATTGAACCCATAAAGTTTAAAAACTGGATTCACTCGGCCTAACATATGGTTCTAATGTTATCTTGTGCACGTTCCAAATGTCTTTAAATGTCCCACATTGGTTGAGAGAGTGGGTTGTTTGTCTTCTATTAGGGTTTTGGGCAATCCCCATCTCATAAGCTAGCATCTGAGGTTGAATTAGGAGTAAGGTCCATGTTCTTAACATTAACTTGACTTAGAGCCTGTTTGGCCTAGTGACTAAAACCTACTTATTTTGAGAAGTGATTTTCAAAAAAGTACTTTTAATGAGAAGCAGTTTGTGTTTCGCTAATTCATTTGAAAAGTGTTTTTAACTGCTTTTGATAAGCAGATTGTGTTTGACTAATCTTTTTAAAAAGTGCTTTTGAGTGTCAAATTACGAAAAAAGACAATTATCAATGAACATTTACTATCAAGATTATTTTAGAGAGAGAAATTATTTAAAATATCTATTATGAAAGATTTTAATTAAGTTCTTACTTTTATTTAATTAAAACATAAAAGTACATGTTAAATTTTCAATTAATATAAAACATATATGAATCAAAAAAATATATTAAATATTGATATAATATCAACACGACGATTTAAATATACTAAAAATCTACAACCAAAATAAAATTCAAAATCATTCCACAAATTATAAAAGTGTATGACATACGTGAAAGCTAACTTTATACTACGTAAAAAAAAGAATTAAATTAAAAATTAATGGATTAATGAGGGATATTCTTAGTAATATGTATTTATGCTAGGGATAAAATGAAAAAAAAAAAATCTGATTCTGATTCTACTTAAAAGCAGAGAACTGCTTCTGCTTCTACTTAAAAGCAGTTTTATTAATTGACCAAACACTTCAAATATCTCAAAAAGTGCTTTTTCTCCAAAAAAAAAAAAATTACTTTTAGCCTCAACACCACTAGGCTTACCGGCTCTTTCTACGGCACAAGGATACTTTTGATATTTTATTGTATATTTAACTTCTATGTCAAAATTCATGTCTGGTCAAATAATGCCAAACAGAATGGGGTGGAGAAAGTTGCAAATATCAATTACTGTAAGCGTGCTTAAAGTTATGATCATTTGGGTTCTTCAATTTCAGGTTATCAAACTTAAGATTATAATGGACAAGACTAGAGACCGAGTAATATTTGCAGAGTCGGACCATGAGTTCATTGATACACTGTTTTCATTCTTGACACTCCCTTTAGGCACTATTCTAAGACTTCTTGATAAAGATATGGTTCAACTTGGATCAATAAGCCGGGTTTACGCCAGTGTTTACTCCATTGATCCAAAATTCATGCATACAAGCCATTGTAAATCCATGTTGCTCATGCCTAGAAACACATCAGAGACTCATTGTGGAAAGTTGAAGCTCAATGTTGACCATTCGGAGAATGCAGGGAAGTTGTTTTGCTGTTCTAACTATCAGTGTAGAAAATTGGTCAGTTTCTTGCAGAATATGCGGTGCTGCGGGTGTGGAAATTTGATGGTGCGTTCGACAAGACTTTTTGAGGAGGAAGAGAAGGGAAGTTGTGGGGAAGAAAGTGCAGTTGAAGTTTTTCTAAAGGGTGGGGCAGCAAGTTTTATGATAACAGATGATTTCCAGGTAATGCCAGCCTCAACAGCTAGTTATGTAGAATTGTTTGAAAAGCTTGAAGTCAGTCACAGGAATGAGATTGAGGCAGTGACTATGGAAGTTGGCATCAAGGAGGTAATGCATGTAGTTATGTTAGACTATGAATGCCCTTGTTAAGTTTTGAAGTATTTACTGCAAGGTGATTTCATAAGGTTATATGACACTTCACTATTTTCCCTCTTTCCTATGTGTTATTTACCTACTTGTGTCGTATGTACCTTCTTTGAAATTTTGCCAGCCTAGAAGGTTGTCAATCCTTCTCCTTAATTTGCCCCCTTCAGTAGCATCAACCTCCTCGCCGCCGTACTAAGGGAGTTTGGCTCTGGTACCATATTTCTCACAGTCCAAGTGCATGATATGTATTGTTCATTTTGGCCTAATAGACTGCTTTGCAACAATGCTGAAGTATCATTATCATCCATGGGCACAATCGCTTCTTGAGTTAATTTGGTTGCTGTATCTTTCCTAACTTGCTTGATGCATAACCTGATTTAGGTTTCTAGTTCATATAAGATTTGAAGAACGAGTGATGAAGGTCGTTCCTGGACAATTAGTAAAAACTAGCAATAAAAATGAACTAGATGCACTGATGTTAAGATTAACTGATTCTGCTTGCCCAAATACTGAAGTATCCATTTATTATCTTACATCAGCAGAGTTACTTCTTGAGCTATTTTGGATGTCATAATCCTCCTAACTTCCTTGATGTATAACTTGATTTAGGTACTTCAACTGCTGAAATTCTCATTGCTCTCCACGACACCTTTGACAAATATGGTACTGTCTAGCAAGGAAAACTGGGTAAGAGATACATCAAAGTTTAAAGATGGTCCAACAGCCAAGTCAGACAAGAAGGGCATACCTCAGAACATAAATAGTATGAGCATGAAGCTTATAGTTAGCAAAAGTAAGAAAAAAGTGTTGTATGCAGAAGCTGGGGTTGAGCTTGTAGACCTCCTTTTCAGTTTCCTCGCATTCCCTTTAGGGGCTGTCGTAAAGCTTCTAGGTTGCAACTCAAAACTTGATTGCATAGACAATTTGTACAAAGGTGCTGATGATTTGAGTTCACGAAACTATTTCAAATCAGAAGAGTGCAAAAACAGGCTACTCTCTCCAAAATTGTATCCACACTTTGGTTACAACAGTCATATACTTCAGCTCGAAGAGGAAACTCCAAAATGTAGGCTTGACAGAGAAAATTTAGCCCTACCTTTGTTACAACAATCTGACAAAGCAGCACGAAATGTAGCTGTCATTTTGGACCCAAAGTCTCCAACAGGAGAAACTGTAAATGGGGAAGGATACTTGAGAGGGCCTGCAACATTTATGATAATGGATAATTTGCTAGTCTCTCCTTTTTCCCCTACCTCAAGCATAGCTCTACTTAAGCAATTGAAGGTGCCAACCAGTGACGTGGAGGAACGCAATGTCATTGTCGGAAAGGATGAGGTATGCCTTCCTTTATTTTGAGTTGCTTAAATATTAGGACCAGCGGTGGCGCCACATAGGCTTAGTCAACTGAACACCCTTCGTCGAAAAATTATACTATGAATATAGGTCAAGTATTACTTTTTGTAAATAATTATTAAATCTTGAACACTCTTAGCGAAATTCAGGGCTTCGCCACTGATTAGATATCATGCTCCTTGCATACGTACTTACGTTCTTTGGAACATCGGGGAAGTATATATTTTATATATTTTGTTATCTTTTAAGCATGTGGAGGGTCCTTTGTAGGCATATCATATCTCCTTTTATTTTTTAAGTGTCCAAAGGATCATTTGTAGGCGACCCTTTCTCCACCAATTAGATGGGGTTATACTCCCAAATTAAATAATAGAAAGAAGAAAGAAACTTCATATCGGCAATACAATTTGTTGGGATTAAGTAGTGTTGCCAGATATTTATATGCCATTAGAAAATACTGATAACCTTAAGTTCTTTTTTATTTTGTCTAATAGAAGTATAATATTGGACTGAAATGAGTTTAAATAGACGATATGGACATTGAAGATTCATAGAGCTGACCGGTTTCTATTTTTTTTTACTTAAAAAAATTGCTTGGCATTGAGGCGTAGTTGTTGAAAAAGGAAAGGGAGAAAAGGAGGGTAAGTATGAAAAGTTGGCACCTTCTGAACAAGTTAAATCAACTAAGAACAGAGAAAAAAATATATTGCACATCAAAAAACTCACAAGCAAGAATAATTTGAACTGGCTAAAACATGTCAGTACTTTCTCAGAAGAAGCAGATTGAAGTTGAAAAACCACAAATGCATTTTGTGAACTATAGGAGAATGCCACAAGATTCACATCATTGAACTGAACATGATTAATGATACATTTGAAATATAAATATATTGATCCTCATTGATTTTATTAAATTTTGCAGGCCCTGAATTTGCTGAAAGCTTCTTTAATTTCAAAAACAGTTCTGAATGATGTTTTCAACAGGAGGGAACCCTCTCCCGAGATTATGCTAAAAGTTTAAACTTTCAACACAACGGATACGTGATCATCGTGGTATGAGGTGTTCATCTTGCACCCCTAAGTTTTTGCTTATATACAAATTTGCTTGGTTTGTAAGAGATTGTTATTGGACTAAGACGACTTAAATGGAGCGATGTGGACAATGAAGATTCATATCGCTGATTACAACTTGCTTGAGCTTGAAGCGTAATTGTTGTTGTACTAGATCACAGTTATATCATCGATTGAGCTGAGTGTGGATGATATAGGTTGTAAAAACATTACTTTTGTATCTGTTTGCCTAGGGAACAATGGTGATATCATCTGACTAATGGTGGCCAAAAAATTCTATAACCCTTTATTTCAAAACGGTAAAGGTATTTTATAAAGCTTTCATTGTTCCTACTTGACCTATATGCGACCATCTTCCAAACATGGAAGGGCTTTACCTCTCACGCAACTCCCTACATGGAGTTATTCCACCAAACCTGTACAAATGCAAAAAGCTCCAACTATTGACATTGTCTGACAATGAGTTAATTGGAGCTATACCAAGAGAGCTAGCCAACTTAACAGCTCTTAGAGAGTTAGAACTTAATGGCCAATACTTGGAAGGTAGTATGATATTTTCTAAAAAAATCTGAAAGTTTCTTCCTTCTCTCTTCAGCCAAACTGGTAACTCATATATTTACCCAAATTGACAGGAGAGATATTGATAAGTTGTGTTATATCCTATGTTTTAATGATTTGTCAAACGGCTGAAAAATGGAGAGGGACCTGGTCTATTATATGTTCTCTTTGTGTACCTTACAGTGCACAGCAACAGCTGTAAAGCTGCACATAAGTACAGCAGAGCTGCTGCAGTTCGGCTTTAAGTCAAACGTGAGGAGTGGTCTCTATTCTACCCATATGTTCCCTAATATATATACAACTTACTCAAATATTTTGGGTATCACTTGGAAAACCTAAAATCACTTAAAAGTGCAGCCGTCACGAGATTCTCCAAGTGTTTAAAACAAAGCTGACCACAGACTGAAGGACCAGATCCCAACAACTGAAGATACAAATGTCCCTTAGTTTTTCTTGAGCTTTGCTTATGTTCTCTATCTTGTAAACCTGCTCTTCTCCAAAGAAGCTGTTGTAGGTATTTCGAATTCTCAGTAGTTGTACACTTATTTGTAAGTTGTTGAGTGGTACCCTTGGCTAGAGTTAGTTAAGGTGTATTAGTTTGGTTTGGCTAGAGTTAGTCAAACTTTATTGAGCGCATCACTAGAGTAGTCATAGCATGTAGCTTACAATAGGGTTATTGTAGGATGAGGGAGGGATTAAGGGTTTAATTCCTAAATTACAAGAGGGTGTAATCTAAAGTTGCTCAGTGTAGTAGAGTTGAAATCCTACGTGGTAGGTCGTGATTTTTAATCCCTTGAGCAAGGAGTTTTTCACGGTAAAATCTTGTCTAAATTACTTCCTGCACTGCATAAGGGAACTGGTAGATAACCAGGTCCCTTCATATTTCGTTTAGTGAGCACATAGCCTACATCAATTGGTATCAAAGCATGTTCTTTGTAAAAGGCTAACACCTAGAAATAGGCGTTCAAATGGATGCTCCACTAAACTTAGAGGGAGGACAATCAATTACAAAACCATTAGGGGCTAGTAAGAAACATTACAAATGGTGTGCTTCAAGCGATGATGATCCCGACATGGAATGCTTCACGGGTAGACTTTGAAGGATGATTGAAAAACTCGAAAACACCAGTAGAAAATCAGGTCGCCCCAGCAAAGAAAGTCCTCCCCACAAGCAAGCTCACGATAAATATGAGTCAATTCCTGCACTCATGGACAAGTTAGATGCAGATGGTAACGATAAACAAGATAAGGATGAGGCGAAAGGAGGTGGTCATAGATGGTACATGGATAATGGCTGCTCAAAGCACATGACTGGAAAAAAGGATGATTTTCTTTCACTCAAAATCTTTCAAGGTGGAAGTATGTTTTTTGAAAACGGGCAAAAAGGGGTACATTCTTGGAGTGGGTAAAGTTGGAAGGACACTCTCTCATGCTATTGAGAATGTGTACTACGTAAATGGTCTGAAATGTAGCCTGCTAAGTGTTTCCCAAATCTGTGACAAAAGGGATAAAGTAAAGTTCTGGTCATGCTCCTGTACTGTCACAAATATCACAACTGGTGAAGCGCTGTTGATGGCTAAAAGATTCAAGAATGTATATGTTGTAGATTTTGGTCCTCAAATTGAAAATGATCTCACCTGACTTAAGTGCAATGGAGGATGATCTTGAGCTCTGGCACAAAAGACTGGGGCATGCAAGCTATTCGTTACTAAACAAATTTGCTGTGAAGGACCTGGTTCATGGAATGCCAAAAGCAAAATTTATGAATCACAAAGACTTGCGATTCTTACATAAAAGGAAAACAAGTAAGATCCTCCTTCAAACCAAAAAGGGAAGTAAGTACCTCAAGACCACTTGAACTTCTTCACATGGATCTATGTGGACCGATGAGAATTCCAAGTAAAGGAGGAAAGAAATACATTTTTGTGATTGTGGATGACTATTCCAGATTTACCTGGTCCTTATTTTTTAAAAGCAAAGATGAAACATTCTCTGTGTTTTGTGCCTTTGTAAAACAGATCGAAGTAAAGCTTGGTGTGCATATTGTAAGCATTAGATCTGATCACAATACTGAATTCAAAAATGCAAAGTTTGACGAGCCCTGTGCTGAAAATGGTATCAATCATAAGTTTTCTGCCCCTAGAACACCTCAACAAAATGGAGTTGTGGAGCAAAAAAACAGAACTCTTGAAGATATGGCCAGAACGATGTTGATAGCGAGTGATGTGTCTAAAAGTTTCTGGGTTGAAGCTGTCAACACAGCCTGTCATATAATAAACAGATGTATGATCAAGTCTTTGTTTGAAAAGACTCCTTATGAGCTGTTAAATGGAAGAAAACCCAAGCTGACATACTTATGAGCCTATGGCTGCAAATGCTTTGTCCTAAACAACGACAGGAAAGCACTGGGAAAGTTTGATGCTAAGAGTGATGAAGGGATCTTTCTAGGTTACTTGTCCCACAACAAGGCATACAAGGTCTACAAAAAAGGACACAATGTGTAGAGGAAAGTGTACACGTGACCTTTGATGATTTAAACTTCTAACGAAATGACAAGGCTCCGAATGATAAGGATGAAGATGGACCCTTTCCAAAAGTACCAAATGAAACAATTGAGATATTAAATGGAAAGATAGAGTTGATGAATCAAATCAAGCAAGTTGATGAAACATATATTAATAGTCGTTTAAAAGGTGTCGAGGAACCTGATTCTCAGATCACTAAACATGAAGCAGAACGCAGGGTGGTAGATGCGGTCTCATGCACTCCTGAAGCTGATCAAGGAAGTGGAAGCCACGTATCAATCAATGCAAATGATGGATCCAACACTGAGGAAACTGGTCCGTCCACTTCGATGGTTCAAGACTATAAATGGAAGCACAGAGGATCTCATACTCTTCAAAACGTGATTACTCCCTTGGACTCAGGTATTCAAACTAGATCTAAGGCGAGAAATATGTTCACATTGTTGACACCCAATTTTGTCCCACCTTTCCTCCGAAATATCTATTTACGCTTCTAATATTTTTGGCAACTTAAGAAACAATTATTTATACTTTACTATAATTAACTTTTATTAATACCGGCGTTTTATTATCCTGTTGTAGTCACTACTGTTATTATTTTATATTTTATTACCGTTACTACTACCACTATTATTATTATTATTATTATTATTATTATTATTATTATTATTATTATTATTATTATTATTATTATTATTATTTGTTACCAGTATTGTTATAATTCGCATTTTTATCATTTCAGCATTTTTTACCAGCTTATGCACACGCATCGCATTTATTTTGCGCAATTTAATAATAGCGTTTACTTACTGTTAAACTTTTAAAATATTATCGCACGTCTATTTACGACGTCATATAATTTTATTTTTTATCTGAGCACTAATAAATACGTACTTTTATATTAAGTAATATTTTGGCACATGTTAGTATATAGTTAATTAAAATAGATCTTTATTTAAATTTAGAAGCCTTTGTCACCTAAAATAATACCCAGTCCATTAATGACCAGCCCATATTTTATCAACTATCCGGTCGACCCATATTTTAACTCACTACTCGTTGAATAATTCAGCCCACATTTTAAAGTTCAACATCAGCAACCCAAATCACCCAGCCTGCTATCCGACCCAGTCCACCAACCCATTATACCCGGCCCACTGTCCATCATCTGACCCGGCCCAACCCTCTTATTTCATTCACTTTAACCCTAGGAAAACAGATCCGCCTCCCTTTCTCCCTCTCTCTCTTCCCTTTCGTCTCTCTCTCCTCTGCATTTCTCGACTAAAAATGGCAAAATAGCAGGCTTATTTCGCCTTTCCCAGGCCTTGCATGGCCATTTCGGGGAAGGCAATTAATATTTGTACCCCACCGGTCAGTTTTCAACGATTGAAGGATTTGTCTTCTTCGTTCCTTCTCGGCTTTCGATCTGAAAAACTTTAATGGGTTTCGTCGATTTGTGAGGTAAAATTTGTTTTCTTATCAGCTGTTTTTCGTCTTTTCGAGTACCGATTTTTAATGATTTTTGTCTCCTTATCTGGGTTGTTTCGTCGATTTGTGAGAATAGGGTTTCTAACGTTGATTTGAATGGATCTTCTGTCACGACCCATCCCCGTGGGCTGCGACTGGTGCCCTACTTGGACACCCAGACAGACAAACATATCAAATCGTAACACACTTATCCAAATCGAATCACATACAGATAGCATATACGGCCACAATACTATATGCCGTCTCAAACTATATCAAACTGTATCGAACACATTTCAACGCAACCATATGCGGACATATATATATATATCAAAAAGCCGGCAAGGCTATCAAATGTATCAAAAGCCGACAAGGCTATCAAATGTATCAAAAGCCGACAAGGCTAACAGATGGCGCAACGGCCCAAAACATATACAAAGTGCACGCCGACAAGGCTGCTATAACGAATGAGGTCATACAAACACATCTGTACAGAAGTAGGCACACACACCCACAAATACGTCTACAGACCTCTAAACAGACAAACCGAATCATATGGCGGGACAGGGCCCCGCCGTGCCCCTGAACAAATACATATATACATAGCGAACGAATATATACCAAAATGTGTGCTCTGAAATGAGAAGAGCACTCCAAACAGCAGAAGAGGGTGTCCTAAATGGGTAGATCACCAAACAGTGCGTCTGTACCTGCGGGCATGAAACGCAGCCCCCCGAAGAAAGGGGGTCAGTACGAAATATGTACTGAGTATGCAAAGCAGAATATACAGAAAGCAAATCTGAGACATAAACGAAATGGAAGTACCAAACATAAGTGCAAATCGAACATATCAAAATTTGCTTACTTTCAAAAATATGTAAGTAATGCATAGAGTACAGAAGAATATGGTCGCCCACCCGTCGATGGCGTCATAACACAGCATAACACTAGAAAGTTTCAAATCTCCGTATCCCTGTCACATATCACATCACAACATAACGCCATACACAGCATAACACCAAATATAGGTGGAACCCGACCCTCTTTTGCGAGTAGCTCGGTGAACCATAAACACAGCATAACTCCGGAGTATATCAAAGCGCGCACGATAACAGAACCGGCCCGGGAACCGGCGAAAGATATAACAGAACGCACGAGCTGAGTCATGAGTAACCATATGCATAAAATCATTATCATAGACTCAAATATAAGTAAATGACCATACTTGAAATTCGAAATGATAATCATACCAAATTCTTTCAAAAGTCGTCCAAAGTACATAACGGAAAGTCGCGGGACCCACGGACTGGTATTGACCCGAGTCGGGCCCGCCTATGGAAAACATACTCATTATACATCATGCAAACTCCTATAAAAATATTGAAGCAATCCGAGCCTTTATGCGAAAGATATGGCATTTCGTAGTTACAGAATTCTTTAAAACAACTTTTTGTACAAAGTTTGGAAATCAATGCTTTCGAAGACATAATGGTTCATACTTCATCACAACATACATAAGAATGCCAAAAAATATATATAAGGATCATAACGTGCTCGGATTTCGAATTTGGAATTTCCTCGAGGCTCGTGATATAGCCTATTGAAAACTAAGGCATGCCAAAAGAAAGAAGGGTTGCGCTTTACATACCTGTTAGCGGCTATTCGTAACCCGTTCGTCTCGTCGCTCTTTTAGCCTATTTATATAAGAATAACGTTATTGTTAGTAACTATATTATCTAGTTTACAAATCCATAGCCTATTTCTCATCGAACTTATATTCTAGCTTATACATATTCTCGTTTAAGATTTTCTATTATCTAAAATTTAACGAAAATCCGGCAGCACTTCCCCTATATTTTCACCTAACCCGAATTTTCAATTATTCTCCTATTAACACAGAAATACCACCGATAGAGATGTACATATATGTACATATAAAATTCTCATAATTCAGCCCACAATTTAGCTATGACTTGGACGAAATTAAATATATCTAGGGGGAAGATTCTTACCTTATATACCAAGAAGTATTCTTTTTTCCACTTTACTTCACTTCGAAAAATTCTTCAATTTGCCAACACCGGAGGAAATTGATATTAGTATCATCACGTCAATGGAATTGAACTTGACTTGATATTTATTAGGACAAAGTAGCTGCTATGTTGCACAAACGAAAGGTTGTTACTGTGTATTTAAGAAGGGCATTGCTGGTTGATTTGGAAGTTCACGTCACTGTCCATTTTTTTTGTCTAGGAAATTGTCGGATTTACCTTGAAAGATTGCTTCCAAGAAAGAATTGCTACGTTGTGCTCCTATTTAAATATATGCAGTACTTAGTTCCATAAAGTGAATTCTCCAAAAGTGGAATAAAAAGGATACACATGCACTCTATTCCTTTTGACACATGGGGCTTTTAGGACCTTTACACCTCAGCAGTCATTATCATCCCATCTGTTCCATGCGTATATTTAAAACCCCCATCTTCCCAATTAACAAGCTTCCACGTGGATTATAATACTTATCCCAAAAAAATCGTAATTAATTCTAATATTCTAATAGAATCCCCCATTTAATCAATTACACATAATTAATTTCTTGTCTCAATTCACTTAAATAGAAATCACCTTTAACATACTCCATATACCCATTACCATGACCATGTGATATAAAACTAGTCCCACGATTTAGCTGTAATTTCAATGAATTTAAATATATCAAGAATAGGAGAATTCTTACCTTGGATGACAAGAACTAAGTCCATTTTCACCTTACTTCATCATAAAGAAACCTCCAATTTGCTATAATCCGAAGAGCAATCGATGGTAAAATCACGCAACTGATGTGGACATAATCTCCGAGTCAACCCTTGTAGTATTTTTGCGTAGAATCTTAGCATATCTTTTGAGTAGAATTTTATTTGCTCTCGTTTTGTATATGGATAAATTGCAACATATACATAAATGATTTGCTCATAAAAGGTTCTGAGAATAAAGATCCCAATTATTCTTTCTTTTGTGGACCATTGACCCCACTACTTATTCATTTTTATACTCATTATTATTATTATAATTATTCTTGTCCCACACGTGTACACCAACGGATTCTATCCAAAACATTAATCATATGTTACACTACTTTGCAAAGCCCCACGTGGAAATGATAATTCAATACTTATCCATTTTATTTCTTAATTACACTTCTTTGTTTTCCACTAAAATTGATAATTAATTCTTTATTCCCAGTTTATTTAAATATTAATCACTTTTAACAAACTTCATATTCTCATTGTGAGATTCACGTGATATAATATTAGTCCATAGCCTCTTTCGGGATACACAAAATATTATTCCCAATCACCATCGTCACACTTGTCAAGTGCTAAATTATTTCGGGACCTCAAACTCTTTGTACACCGAGCTCTCGATTTTTATCCTTGAATATTACCGAATCCTACGGCCTCGGTAAAATTAGCTCATATCAGATGGTTCAATTTCCTGGTCCAACAATACGGAATATTATAGCTTGGACCGTATTTCCTGCAAATAAATTTCGAACCTTGACAAAACTTATTTTCTTAGATTTGTTTAACTTCTAATATTTACAACACATATGTACCGTCACTCTAACCACCTATAAGCTTGGCGGATAATCTCATTTCCGCTACTAATATCATTTAACTCGCATGCTTTCCAACGCATAAAAACACGGGATCTAACATCTTCGATTTAAAATCCTGCCCATTTTTTGCACCCGAAAAACCCTAGAGCAAACCCTAAAATATTGGCTTCTTAACCAGTTTAAGGATAAGTTTTCCAGCCGCCATAAAATCCCTAAAATATAAGTTCTGGACGAAGCTTGAGCCGCCTGAAAATTGAAACAAGTTTTTCGAGTGGCCTTAAATCATCTGAAAATACAAAAGTCTTGAGCTGCCCAGAAACCCCTTTAGAAAATATTAGTTTCAGCATTTCTTGATATTGATTCTAAAAAATACTAAATCATTTTTCTCGTTCTTTTTTTGCCTTGGGTATTTGTTCGGGTCCGAGTGTATACAAACTCGAGATCTGTGGTGTTCGGGGTAGATCGAAGATTCGAAACCTCACTTCGTTGCACCCGAAGAAGGTAATTCCCCTTTCTCTTTTATTTTTGCGTTTTTTCTGTTTCTTTGGTGGCTATGTGTTAGCTTAGTTTTGTCATTTTTGCGATTAAGAGTGTTTATGTGATGAATTAGTTAGTTAAATAATGTTTTTTTCTTGTGTTGGTTTAGTTTAATGGTTAAGCCTATTTATATGTTAGTTTTAGTTTCGTATAGTAGTTTAGCTTAGCTTAGTTTTAATATGTCTTATATGTTGTTATAGCAATGTCTGTTCTCAGTTCAACATGGTTTAGGTGTTAAGGTAGTTGTTTTAGCTAAAATGTCCTGGGAGTTATTTTGCTTAATCTGCTTATGTTAACCATGTATTGTATGTTAATTTTTGTTTTGATTAGTTATGATCTACATGTTGTTTTGTTAGAGTTGATTAGGTTAGTTGTTATATAGTATGATTGGAGCATTGTTAGCTTTTAAATGTTGTTGTGTTAACTCAATATTTATTTTTACCATTTGAGCATATGATTTAATCCTGCACAGTGTTAGATATGGCCCTTGGTTGATTAAAAGTGATCTCGTAAATAATCTAAAAGTACTGATGTTAGGTGTCCTGCCTATTTTTTTCTATGCTGTTTTGCCCTGTTAAGATAATTATGTCTAGAAGTTTAGCCATTTTGCCTTATTTCTGCTAATTTGAACCCTTTTGGCAAATGATTAATAAGGACTCATGCTGTACCGATTTGCTCCCATTCTGTGCACTAAGGATCCTGTTCTAGCTTTGTTTGTTTATCTAAAATATATGACTGAGGGATCTGTTTGCTGTGCTATCTGATTTACGTTAGATTTGATCCACATGGTTGAGAATATGCTAAACAATGCCTAAGTTCCCTTCTTGACAGCATGATCAATACATTCCACTATTTATCTGTCTTAACCAGCATATGAATGGATTCTTCTGACTGTTTTAAAACATATCTATATTGGTTTAAGTTAAGACCGGAGTCATTTATGACCTGTGATGTCTGATACTTCGAACTGGCTTTAAATGATGTTTGTGGCTTGGGCAGAATGTTATTTACTTCAAAAAGATGTATTATTAATAAGACCTCTATGTTTACTAAGCTTAAAACTACATCCTTAGAGACTAAAGGATATATCAGTTGGTTTCAAATGAGTGAGACTTTGTATGCCTTTGCTTTCCCAAGTAGGAGACCTGTGCTGTCTGGTTTACTGCTAGTGTAGGTGATTTGAGTCCCCAGAACATTCTTAAAAGAGTTTTCAAAGGATTTTAAGTCTAGCTTCAGTATCTGAAAGACTATTTACCTCTTTAGTTCATTAGGACAATTATCTGAGCATGAATCTGCCTCTGTATGTTTTACTTCATAAATGCCTTTCTTACGTTCTCTCGTTGGTCTAAAAAAAGGTTGAAATCTAATTATGCTTTGGCCTCAAGTTTTGGATAAAATGTGACAAATCTTTAATTAACCGAATCAGTGACTGTTTTATGTGTTATGTTAAGCCCTTTCTTTCTCTTATATTACACTGCTAAAGCATGTTGAGTTTTCTGTACTTGTTTGAAATTTTATATGCTTTCACATTGTAAATATACGTAGTATATACATCCACTGATCTGTTTTTTGAATTTATACGTTACATGTTTAACTTTATTCATTGATCAAATACTATTCCTTTTCCTTTCGTTTTATGCATGACCATCGCATACGAGTCCAAGGGACTCGTTCTTCTTCCGCATTCGATGTTGGGCCAAAGCCTAACAAAATATTATTCCCCCCCCCCCCCCCCCTGTCCAGTTCTGTCCGCAGCAAAGAGAATAGAAAACAAAAAGTTTTGGGCCAAAGCCCAATAGACAAGAACAGCCGCAGCAGTCTATAAAAAAAATGACAGGGCCAAAGCCCAACCGCAACAGATTGTAGCAGTCCTGAAAATGGGCTGAACCCATTTAATTTTATTTACACCTCTGCTTTTTTTTTCTTTATGCATTTAATTTGTATCATCCGACTAACCCTTTACTTTGTTTTGTTAATTTAGATAAACCTTAGCAAAATTAGTGGGATTTAGTTTTAGTATTAGGCAGTTAATTTAAGGAAAACCAACAATCTATTCCATAAAATTCATTTTCTTCTTTTTAGGTTAAGATAGTATCTATAATACTTATTTTGTTGGAATAGTTGATTTTCAAGAGCATGTCTTTATAATATTTCAAAAATTAAAATGTATGCTCTATATCCGTTCATGCTCTATAGTTCCACGCTATAAACAAGTTTCTAGAATTCACCAGCATGTAATGCAATATATTTTCAGCTATATGTAAACTATAAATTCAAGTACATTTTATGAACATTTTTAAGAGTCACTCGATTATGCATATTTTAGCCAAATACAGTTAAATAAAGTTAATAAAAAAGAGAAAGAAAACTCACTTCCTTTTGCATCCCATTCATAAAAAATAAGTCTAGATTTTCTACATAGCCCTACTCATATAACATAAATTTATTCAAAGTTCAAATTTGCTAAATCCTCTCTTAAAAGCCATCACTTATATGTAAACTATTATATTTTCCCGCAAGGCTTATTTTAAATAGCATTATTTTCATTTAACGCCTTAGCAACATTTATAAGTCTAATTTAAATAGCATTATTATTTAAAGCCTTATCAACATTTATAAGTTTTATTTTAA
Source organism: Lycium barbarum (assembly GCF_019175385.1). NCBI lineage: Eukaryota > Viridiplantae > Streptophyta > Magnoliopsida > Solanales > Solanaceae > Lycium > Lycium barbarum. The sequence continues at coordinate 7,061,367 of NC_083344.1, forward strand.
ACAACATTTGAGGTCTCCTTTTATGCCAATTATTATATTTTTTACAAGTGTTGTTTTTTTAAATAACATTTTTTATTTAAAGCCTTAGCAATATTTATAAGTCTTATTTTAAATAGTATTGTCATATTTTCCTTTAAAACCTTAGCAACATTTACAAGCCATTTTCTTAAAATTTAAATGTTGCATTTGCATCTTTAACCTTAATTAATTAACCTAAGTTGACCGGATAACCGTAGTTAACAGATTCTAAAGGATGCCTAACCCCTTCCCTTTAGGATAATCTAGAACCCTTACCTAAAATCACGCTGATTAAGCAGACCATTAATAGAGGTTTAGTTTGACTTTGCCTTAGTTAATGTTTAGATATCCTAATTCACCAATAAACTAATTAGGTGGCGACTCCTTTTAATAAGCAAAATAGGAATCACCAATATGTTGTACTCTAATTTAACCTGTTTAAAATGGGGTATAACAGCTTGGCGACTCCGCTGGGGACTATTTAGGTTCTAAACCATAACAACTTAGGTTAATTAATTGGATGTTTTGTTTGTTTTTCTCTATTTTGCCTTATATGCTTTTAAATGTTTTATTGTCGTTGTATTCCTTATTTGCCTTTGCTATGTAATATGCATATTTTGCTTTATTTAAATTAACATTCCGCTCATACTTCCTCTACTCTTGGAAATTTTCACACAATTTCACACACTTAAAGTGGTTTCGCGGTTCGCGGCTGTGCACTACTAAATTACCCCTTTAGTTGGATCGATCTTGTGGATTTAGTCGATCGGCGGTGCAGTCGACAGCCACAGACTTTCTACTCCCAAGTTGTCCACTTGGGGGAGCCTTGTGTCGTAGGAAATCAACTCCTAGTCATCCTAAGATAGAGCTAAACCAAAACCCTCTTTAAGGACATGCATCACGCAAACCTAGGAGGCTTAATACCCAAGGTGTATTAAGTCCATTAGTCAACCTCGTCCAAATGTCCGAGTGGGTCTATGACCCCAAGTGACGATTATCACGTTATGTGCATTGATTTGAAGGATAAACATGTGTGTTATGTGGACCATGTGCTATTTAGGTAGAACTAACCATTTGTGAACGCAGGTAGCCATGAGTCAACACAACATTTACCCGAGGTTTAGCATGGTTTTGAGCGTCCATCCCCAACTAAAGGCATGGTGGTTTGATTTAGGGGACTACGGACAACGGTTGGTACATGGAGCGCTAGGGCATTTACCATCTTTAATGGACATCCAACCGTGGAGAGATATCATCGAGGCGGCAACCGTGTTCTGAGATGAGAAAAGGGTCGTGTTCAGATTTGGCAATGTTGAAATGACTCCATTGTTAGAGGAAATAGGTGGCTATGTAGAAAATGTTGCTTTGTTACATAAGAAGAAAAAATGGCAAAATTGTGGCATGATTATTCCAAAAGAACCTTTACAAAAAGAATTAGTTGACAGCTTCGGGTTCAGGAAGGGTAAAGGCGTAGAATGTTTACAAGGGTCTACGATACCATTTGAATACTTGTATCATAGATATAAAAAAAGTTTCACCAATCATCAAGACGAGTTTTTCTCAAATGACTCTTGGAAGCAAAAACGGTGCTTCGCTTTCGCAGTATGTTTTTTGGGAACTATGGTATTCCCTAAACGAACAACAAGAGATATTCACACCCGTCTCATTACTGTGACTGAAGCTCTATTTGGTGGCATTGACGGGAAATACTACACTGTGGTCCCTATGGTCGTGGCAGATATCTATCGGGCATTAGGACGTTGCAAACTCGGGTACAAGCATTTTGAGGGATGCAACTTGCTTTTACAGATTTGGTTGATGGAACATCTTCAAATGGTCGACAGAGGTCTAGCATTCCGAAAGCCGACAGGCAAAAATCACATTCTGGGACATGTTCCAGGCGCTATTTTGACTAGTAGATCATTTGAAAAGCCAAATTGCGTAGAAGGGTGGGTAAGACTGCTTAGCCGTTTGAACGATGATTCGATTCAGTGGATGTTCAGTTGATTTCCATCCGAGGGTTTGGTGTTTCGTACGAAGATCATGCCATTCTTAGTTTTGATGGGACTTCGGGGCTTACAACCTTATGCCCCATTGAGAGTTTTAACGCAATCTGGAAGAAAGGAAAACATACCTTTAGTGGTAGACATGGATCATTATCGAGCCGACTACAAAGAAGGAAAAAATCCTTTTGCAAAAGAAGTTATAAGCATGTGGAAATTGAGGGAAACCATAAAAGCAAATTCAATTGAGTCAAACAGATACCAAGCTGGATGTGAGGATAATTATTTGGAGTGGCTGACCACTAACTTGGAAGGATAAATCAAACCTGACGTTAGCCTAAGGGGACAAATTAAGGATGGAGAAGCCGAAGCACACATCTTACTCCGGCAACTGCGTAAGAAAAATCTTGTCTCTGAAGCCGAGCACCGTGCACAACTTGAAGAAAAGGAGAAGGAAGCAGAGAAGTGGAAACAACAAGCACTTAGTTACGAACAAAGCATGCAAGAATTAGATACAGTTCTAGCTGAGCAAGGAGACACTAGCATCAAAGAGGGCATCAAAACGGGAGGAGTTCTGGCTATGTCATACATTATCCACAATCGCCGAAAGATCGGCCAATCAATCCAGGCAACCAAGAGGCTCAAGAGCAACGAAGGGCCTTCCTCATTTTATTTAGCTTATGAAAGTCAAGTAGTAATTGTAATAATTTCTAGGATTTAAATTTTCAAACATTGTATGTTTTGGGTCTTCAATTAATAGCACATTGGAATGACATATAATTGCATATTTCATCCTTCAAATCCGCATTAGGCCTACCTCTGGCACAAAAGAGGTCCCTTGCATAATAGGTCGCGTTGTGTTTGCTATATCTCCCTTTTTACTATGTGATTTGTTTGCTATGCAATATGTGTTTTGTTTGCTATGAAATGTGTGTTTCTTTCAACGTTGTTTGCTCAATATGCGTGTTATTTTAAGCATCAAGCATTCGCACAATACTAACGCAGTTTTCTTCATTTTTGATGGTTTTATTTTATTTTGATTATCCCCCCAAAGGTTGATTCGTGTTGACTGCGAACTGGCAGACCACCCGTACTTCACAAGATCAAAAGCACGAGCATCAAATGATATGAATGATTCAGGGGCATCCGAACAGTCTGGCTTGGGACTTGTCACCATTCCAAGAGACGAACCCGAGGCTTTGGGAGAAGGGAATGACGAAGTCATCGCCCAACTGGTACAACAAATAGCCAATATGCAAAGAGAAATTGAGCGATTGCGAAATCTCACCAATCTATCCCTTACCCTCAACACACCTCACCACGAACAAAGAACAAGTGTGACCATTCCACCCTCCTTTTCACCTGTTGACTCGCCCGCCCCTCAGCCTTCTCCCTCAAATCCTCCACTTCACACAATCAATCCAAGCATTATCAATTGACCTCCCATCCCGCTACAAACTAGCCTGCAACAAACCATCTCACAACAATCAAATCCACAACAAGCCATTCCACCACCGATCTACTCACAACAAATCATCCTGCAACAAACCACCCCGCAACAAACCAACACACAGCAAACCTTCCCACAACAAAATGACCCGCAACAAGCCAACCCCCAACAAATTCACTTCCAACAAGCCAATCCGCCACCTTTCACGACTCTCTATATTTCTAAGCCTCCCGTTATCTAAACTACCCCACTTACCCAAAACTACCAAGCGACTCAGCACATACCATTGGCATACACCGCTAATCATAACACGCAGTATGTGCCATCGACATATGTCACAGAAGCTCAGCCTTTCACTACCCAGTTGTAAGCCGTGCAACATCCAGATGTTGACCCTTATGAAGAAATGGAAAGGGAAGTCAGGAGGAGAGCAGACGAGAATGTAGCTAAAGAACTTCGCAGTCTGAGAGAAGCAGTTAGAAACATCCAAACTAACAAATGATGTGAAGGATTGAAGTACGAGGATCTTTGTATTCATCCTGACATCAAGTTGCCTGCTGGATATAAAGTACCCAAATTTGATATGTTTGACGGGAAAGGAAATCCTCGGGCTCACTTAAGATCGTACTGCGATAAGCTTGTTGGAGTGGGAAAAGATGAGGCCATTCGAATGAAACTGTTTATAAGGAGCCTGACAGGAGAGGCGCTCGATTCTGCCAAGATGCGCAGAAATGGCACAGTTGGGGAGAAATGGCCCAAGAGTTCATGGATAGATTCAGGTTCAACATTGAGACTGTCCCAGACCGATTCTACTTGATGAAATTAGAAAGGAAATCGACAGAAACCTTCAGGGAGTATGCTATGCGCTGGAGTGCGGAAGCCGCAAAAGTCCAGCCCCAAATGGCGGAGAGTGAGATGACGACGCTTTTTGTACAGTCTTTAAAAGATGCCATATACTATGAAAGACTGTTAAGCGTCATCGGACAAAAATTTTCCGAAGTCATTAGAATGGGAGATTTCATAGAAAAGGGAATTAAGACAGGAAGAGTTACGAATCTTGAAGCCTTGCAAGCCACAAGTAAGACAGTTCAATCAGATTCAGCTAAGAAGAAGAGGGACGGAGTGTCCGCGGTCATGACCATACAGGAGCGAAGACCGAACTAAATGTTAACCTACCAATACCCTTCCTCTCAGCCTTCATACTGCAGCCTATACACCCAAGCCCCTCAGCCTTATTACAACCTCCACCCACTCCCCTTTCTGTTTACCATACCCAACCAGCATATCACTCACCTCGAGCACCCGCCCATCAAAGCCCATCACAATCCCAGCCAACCTACTCACCTCAATCCCAACACCAATCACCAAAACGTCCACAAAATACACCCCGACCTCGCCCAAACTTCGAAAGAAAGCCAAACAAAACCTACACACCGTTAGCCGAACCCTTAGCCCAGTTGTATGAAAGATTGAGAATCGCAGGGATACTCCAACCAATTTAAGGGAGAGTTCTTAATCCCCTTCCTGGATGGTATGACGGGGCTAAACGTTGTGCGTATCACTCAGGAGTTACTGGACATGATACCGAGAATTGCCTTACTTTCAAGGACAAAATCGAAGCATTGATCAAAGAAGGGGTCATCCAGCTCAAAGGAGCTCCCCCAAATATAAACAAAAATCTGCTACCCAATCATGGCGATGCAAATGTGTACAACCATTGAAGAAGATTGCAATTTAGAAGGGACTATCGTGCCAGTTAAGAAAGAGGAGAAGGTTAAATCATCAACTTTTGTTGCTCTAGTGATCACAGTCCAAATAAGGGCCCCATTTGAAGTGGAAGTGCTCACTCCAAGGCCTAGAATCACGGCCTTAGTTTCTCAAGCACCTTCTTGCAACACCAAAGCAGTTCCCTGGAATTATCAGTCCGATGAAACGGACAAACCAATGGGAAGATTGGTTGTGGAAACTGTTGCAGCCGGAATGACTAGATCTGGGCGGTGTTATACCCCCGAGGAGGTAGCACGCACCAGGCAGAGAAAATGGCCAAAAGAAGGTCGTGACTGAGGTTGAAGAATTTTGGAGAAAAATGCTGACCAAAGAATATTCCGTTGTAGAACAACTAAAGAAGACACCAGCCAAGGTTTCTTTATTGGCATTGTTGATGAGTTCTGAAGCTCATAGGAACGCTTTAGCAAAAGTACTGAATGAAGCTTACGTTCCACCTGAGACTTCCAGCGAGAAACTTTCAGCTATGGTGGGAGAAATCCTTGAAGCCCAAAAAGTTTCTTTTCATAATGACGAATTGCCACCTGAAGGTTTGGGGCACAACAAGGCACTGAACATCACAGTCAAATGCAGAGACAAGTTTATTTCTAAAGTGTTGATTGATGGGGGTTCGACTGTGAATATATGTCCTGTCACTACTCTCCGAGCCTTAGGGATTGATGTCGGAAAACTTCGCAACAGTCAGGTGAGAGTCAAAGGTTTCGATGGAGCCCAGAGAGGTGTCGTGGGAGAGATTGACTTGGCCTTAGAAATCGGACCCGTGGAGTTCATGGTGGAATTCCAAGTAATGGATATATCTGCTAGCTACAATCTGCTGATAGGAAGGCCATGGATCCACATGGCTGGTGCAGTTCCCTCTACCCTGCATCAAAGTTTGAAGTTTGTCTGGAACCATCAAGAAATTGTGATCCACCGAGAAGGCAGCAATTCAATCTATCCTGAAAGCTCAATTTCGGTTATCGAAAGTGTAGAAAGGCTGGATGGATCTGTCTTCCATATCAAAGAAACTATGTGTGCTGCTCAAGCAGAAAGGGTAAAATTGCCACAGGTGCTTCTGATGGTGGCATGGGAAATGTTGAAGAATGGTTTCCATCCCGGTCGAGGTCTCGGGTTGAAATTGAATGGGATCGTGGAATCGATTCAGTTACCCGGGCAGAAAGATACTTTCAGTCTTGGGTACGAGCCCACTCCTGAAGAGATTGCACTGGCTAGTCTCAAAAGAAGAAGTGACATTCCTTTGCCAAAGCATGTTCCCCTCCTGAATCAGTCATTTCTCAAAGCATCCGCCACCCAAGCATTAGAAGAAGAACCTGAAGACAGCCTCGTGGAAGGTTTTAAGAATTTATTCATTGCCGAGGAGGAAGCTGAATGCAACATGGTTTCGGATGAATGCTCTGAAGGCCCGACTATCTGGGATGCTGAGCCTGGATACATTTTGAACAATTGGACTTGTACCCCGCCCCTGGTTCTCCGGGAGTCTTGGTAGACAATTTGTATTAAATATTTGATGAAACAACATGATTCAAAACTGAGGCCTGAATCGTGTTTATGCTTTTGTTGTTTTGCCTCAAAACTTTTGAAAGCTCAAATGCAAAATTCAAGCTACGCTTTTATTTATTATTTCGTCTTTATTTAATTAATTTTCTTTTATTGTTTTTCAGCAATCAAATTAATAAATCTGCCGATACTGTGAATGTGACACATAATGAAACAAGTGAGCCCATAGTAAATGCCGAGCAAGACTCTCAAGAATATGAAGAGGATATGTAACATGAAGGGTTAACTAAGGATTTTGAATATTTTGAGAATAAGCCAAAACCAAATTTGGATGAAACAGAAACCATAAATTTGGGAAATTCAAAAATCGTGATGGAAATAATAATCAGCGTCCATTTGACTCCGTCACAAAGGGAAGAATTGATCAACCTTTTGAGACAGTATATAGACGTGTTCGCTTGGTCTTACGATGATATGTCGGGTCTAAGCATAGACATTGTTTCGCATAAGTTGCCTATCGATCCATTTTGTCCTCTGGTGAAAAATACGAAGAGAAATATTAAACCGGATTTGAGTTTAAAAATCAAGGAATAAATCACCACGCAATTTGATGCAAAGGTCATTCGAGCTGCAAGGTATCCCACTTGGCTAGCCAATGTCGTGCCCGTACCAAAGAAGGATGGCAAAGTCAGAGTGTGCGTGGATTATCGGTATCTCAACAGGGCTAGTTCGAAAGATGATTTTCCCCTCCCGAACATTCACATACTTATTGATAATTGTGCAAAGCATGAGTTGCAGTCATTCGTTGATTGGTACGAAGGATATCACCAGATTCTGATGGATGAAGAAGATGCCGAGAAAAAGACATTCATCACACCTTGGGGAGTATACTATTATCGGGTGATGCCTTTTGGGCTCAAGAACGCAGGTGCTACCTATATGAGAGCCATGACTACTATTTTTCATGATATGATCCACAAGGAGATTGAAGTCTACGTGGATGATATCATCATCAAGTCGTGGAAGAGTTTAGATCACCTGACGAATTTGAAGAAGTTCTTTGACAGGTTGAGGCGATACAATTTAAAGCTAAATCCCGCAAAGTGTGCATTTGGTGTTCCTGCTGGGAAGCTGTTGGGTTTTATCATGAGCATGAGGGGTATAGAATTGGATCCTTCGAAGATAAAGGTCATTCAAGAATTTCCTGCCCCAAAGAGTCGAAAGGACGTGATAAGTTTCCTCGGTCGCCTCAACTACATTAGTCGGTTCATAGCATAATTGACGGTGATATGTGAGCCAATAATCAAGTTGTTGAGGAAAGATGCTGCTACCAAATGGACAGAAGATTGCCAAAACCTTTTGATAGAATCAAAGAGTATCTGTCTAATCCGCCTGTTTTGGTGCCTCCAGAAGCAGGAAGACCTTTGTTATTGTATTTGTTTGTGTCAGCGAATGCATTCGGATGTGTGTTGGGACAACATGATGAAACGGGAAAGAAGGAGCAAGCAATATACTACTTGAGCGAGAAGTTCACACCTTATGAGGCCCAATACACTTTGTTGGAACGCACCTGCTATGCCCTGACTTGGGTTGCACAAAAGTTGCGGCATTACCTGTCCGCATATACTACTTATCTCATCTCAAGGATGGATCCGCTCAAGTATATCTTTCAGAAGCCTATGCCTACTGGAAAACTAGCCAAATGGCAAATTTTGCTAAGTGAGTTTGATATTGTATATGTTACTCAAAAGGCTGTCAAAGGGCAGGCAATAGCGGATCATCTTGCTGAAAATCCCGTAGATGAAGAATACATGCCTCTTAAGACGTATTTCCCTGATAAAGAAGTGTTGTTTGTCGGAGAAGATATCGCAGAAGAATATCCAGGATGGGGAAATCAAAGAGTATCTGTCTAATCCGCCTGTTTTGGTGCCTCCAGAAGCAGGAAGACCTTTGTTATTGTATTTGTTTGTGTCAGCGAATGCATTCGGATGTGTGTTGGGACAACATGATGAAACGGGAAAGAAGGAGCAAGCAATATACTACTTGAGCGAGAAGTTCACACCTTATGAGGCCCAATACACTTTGTTGGAACGCACCTGCTATGCCCTGACTTGGGTTGCACAAAAGTTGCGGCATTACCTGTCCGCATATACTACTTATCTCATCTCAAGGATGGATCCGCTCAAGTATATCTTTCAGAAGCCTATGCCTACTGGAAAACTAGCCAAATGGCAAATTTTGCTAAGTGAGTTTGATATTGTATATGTTACTCAAAAGGCTGTCAAAGGGCAGGCAATAGCGGATCATCTTGCTGAAAATCCCGTAGATGAAGAATACATGCCTCTTAAGACGTATTTCCCTGATGAAGAAGTGTTGTTTGTCGGAGAAGATATCGTAGAAGAATATCCAGGATGGAGAAATCAAAGAGTATCTGTCTAATCCGCCTGTTTTGGTGCCTCCAGAAGCAGGAAGACCTTTGTTATTGTATTTGTTTGTGTCAGCGAATGCATTCGGATGTGTGTTGGGACAACATGATGAAACGAGAAAGAAGGAGCAAGAAATATACTACTTGAGCAAGAAGTTCACACCTTATGAGGACCAATACACTTTGTTGGAACGCACCTGCTATGCCCTGACTTGGGTTGCACAAAAGTTGCGGCATTACCTGTCCGCATATACTACTTATCTCATCTCAAGGATGGATCCGCTCAAGTATATCTTTCAGAAGCCTATGCCTACTGGAAAACTAGCCAAATGGCAAATTTTGCTAAGTGAGTTTGATATTGTATATGTTACTCAAAAGGCTGTCAAAGGGCAGGCAATAGCGGATCATCTTGCTGAAAATCCCGTAGATGAAGAATACTTGCCTCTTAAGACGTATTTCCCTGATGAAGAAGTGTTGTTTGTCGGAGAAGATATCGCAGAAGAATATCCAGGATGGATAATGTTCTTTGATGGGGTTGCGAACTCCAAAAGAGTTGGCATTGGAGCAGTTTTAATTTCAGAGTCGGGCCAGCATTATCCAGTTTCAGCAAAGCTCAGGTTTTCGTGCACCAACAATATGGCAGAATATGAGGCTTGTATTCTTGGCCTCAGAATGGCCGTTGATATGAACATACGAGAACTTTTTGTTATAAGTGATTCTGACTTATTGGTTCATCAAGTACAAGGCGAATGGACCACTAAGAACGTGAAAATACTCTCATACCTGCATTGCGTGCAAGATTTTTGTAAAAGATTTATCAAGGTGGAATTCAAACATGTACCAAGGGCTCAAAATAAGTTCGCTGATGCTTTGGCAACCTTGTCCTCTATGATTCAGCACCCGGACAAGAACTATATAGATCCTATCAAGGTGATTGTGCACGATCAGTAGGCTTATTGTTTCTATGTGGATGAAGAGCCTGATGGAGAACCTTGGCATTATGATATTAAGAAGTACCTCAAAGCAGGAGATTACCCAGAAGGCATAACCAGTGTTCAGAAGAAAACACTTCGAAGATTAGCAAACCACTTTTTCCTAAATGGAGAAATCCTTTATAGGAGAACTCCAGATTTGGGGCTGCTAAGGTGTGTTGATGCCAAAGAAGCGGTCAAGTTGATTGAAGAAGTGCATGGCGGTAAATGTGGGCCTCATATGAATGGTTTTACTCTGGTTAAGAAAATTCTGCGAGCTGGCTATTTTTTAGATGACCATGGAATCAGACTGCATCCGTTTTGTGCAAAAGTGTCATCGATGTCAGATTCATGGCGATTTGATTCGAGTCCCGCCAAATGAGTTAAATGTGATGAGTTCTCCGTGGCCGTTCGCAGCTTGGGGCATGGATGTCATTGGCTCTATTGAGCCTGCCACATCAAATGGGCACAGGTTCATTTTGGTAGCCATCGACTACTTCACAAAATGGGTAGAAGCATCTTCGCACAAGTCAGTGACGAAGAAGGTGGTGGTAGATTTTGTTCGCAACAACATCATTTGTCGATTCGAAGTTACGGAATCGATTATAACAGATAATGGAGCTAATCTTAACAGTGATCTGATGCGGGAGATTTGCGAAACATTTAAGATTACTCACCGCAATTCCACTCCTTATCGACCTCAAATAAATGGAGCAGTTGAAGCAGCCAACAAAAACATCAAGAGAATATTGCGGAAGATGATTGATAATTACAGGAATTGGCACGAAAAATTGCCAGTGGCCCTTCTTGGTTATCGCACCACTGTAAGGACTTCAACTGGGGCAACGCCTTATCTTTTGGTCTATGGGACAGAGGTGGTGTTACCTGCAGAGGTAGAGATACCATCTTTGAGAATTATCCAAGAAGCTGAGTTGAGTGATGCTAAGTGGATACAAAACAGATATGAACAATTGATGCTCATTGATGAAAAGAGAATGAATGCAGTTTGTCATGGGCAACTTTATTAGAACAGAATGGCCAAAGCTTTCAATAAGAAAGTGAGACCAAGACAATTCAAACCGGGGCAATTGGTATTGAAGCGCATATTACCATGCCAAGATGAAGCTAAGGGAAAATTTGCACCTAACTGGCAAGGGCCTTACATGGTTCATCGAGTACTGGCTGGAGGAGCATTAATTCTAGCAGAAATGGATGGCGTATTTTGGCCAAAAGCTATCAACGCAGATGCCGTCAAGAGATGTTACGTCTAGGAGCTTTCGTTTATTTTGTATGTAATTTTCTTGTAATTCCTGTCAATGTAATGAAGCTACGTTCCCTCGGCGGTGTACGTAAGAAACCTATATCAGATTTGGTCTTTTAAGATAGAAATTGCCAAACCATTTGTTTGGAACATGAACTACGCCTGACCTGATTCCCACGGTGGGATACGTAGGCGGCCTACATGGGCTTCGGTCACATTATTAGAAAATCTCAATTTCGCTTTGCTTGTAACATGAACTACGCCTGACCTGATTCCCGCGGTGGGATACGTAGGCGGCCTACATGGGCCTTGGTCACATTATTAGAAAATCTCAATTTCGCTTTGCTTGTAACATGAACTACGCCTGACCTGATTCTCGCGGTGGGATACGTAGGCGGCCTACATGGGCCTCGGTCACATTATTAGAAAAATCTCAATTTCGCTTTGCTTGTAATTTGAACTACGCTTGACCTGATTCCCTTATTGGGATACGTAGGCAGCCTATATAAGGCTCGGTTTCGTCATTTGCAAAAGCTCAACATCCTTCTATGCCAGAAACTGGGCACAATTTTTAAGGGGCATCATCGCAAAACAATATCCTCCTATGCCAATAACTGAGACAATTTTTAAGGGCATCATCGCAAGCGACATCGAGAAACATAAAAGAGTATATGGCCAATAGAGTCATCAGGCAAAAGGAAGACTTTGGAGAAGGACGCTCGCTTTGTTTCACAATGTGTCACAGTTCCAAGTTCGGCAGAAATTGTTTATCACTATATACGTATTTCACTATGCATATTTTCTTTTGAAATAATATGATTTTTCTTAATTAGATAATTTTATTAGTCTGCCAAGACTTAGAAATAGGCGGAGGTTACAAGTCCAGACAAAGTTGGAAGCATGAAGCGTCAAGAGCCGGATCTTCAAAGTCAATGAGAATCAACCCCCCCCCCCCCCCCCCCCCCAAAACTTACAAATTTTCTTTGGATGCAGATTTTCAAGTTGCGGAAGCTAAAATATGTAATGTTTGCAGCCTTGCAAGGATTGCGCGTCGAACGGTTTGAGCTTTCTTATAACAATTATGCCTCTCAAATATCAATAATTTTCGAGATTTGCAATAAATTGATGCTTGAGTCTTGCAAAATGATTTTTCAAATGTATCCACGTACAAGTATTTTTTTTGATTACTTTCAAATGCCCAGCGAATGCTCGCAGGCGCACCGCACATGCATTGCTTTATTACTTTCAAATGCCCTGCGAATGCTCGCAGGCGCATCGCACATGCACTGCTTTATTACTTTCAAATGCCCTGCGAATGCTCGCAGGCGCACCGCACATGCACTGCTTTATTACTTTTAAATGCCCTGCCAATGCTCTCAAACGCACCGCACATGCATCGCTTTATTAATTCAAATGCCTTGCGAATGCTCGCAAATGCACCGCACATGCATTACATTCAAGTGCCCTGCAAAGGCACTGCATCATTGAACGCAAACGCACCGCACATACATTGCATTCAAATGCCCTGCAAAGGCATTGCATCATTGCTCGCAAACGCACCGCACGTACATTGCATTCAAATGCCCTGCAAAGGCACTGCATCATTGCTCGCAAACGCACCGCACACGCATTGCTTTATTACTTTCAAATGCCCTGCGAATGCTCGCAGACGCACCACACATGCATCGCTTTATTACTTTCAAATGCCTTGCGAATGCTCGCAAATGCACCGCACATGCATTGCATTCAAGTGCCCTGCAAAGGCACTGCATCATTACTCGCAAATGTACCACACATGCATTGCATTCAAATGCCCTGCAAAGGCATTGCATCATTGTTTGCAAACGCACCGCACATGCATTGCATTCAAGTGCCCTGCAAAGGCACTACATCATTACTCGCAAACGCACCACACATACATTGCTTTATTACTTTCAAATGCCCTGCGAATGCTCGCAGATGCACCGCACATGCATCGCTTTATTACTTTCAAATGCCTTGCGAATGCTCGCAAACGCACCGCACATGCATTACATTCAAGTGCCCTGCAAAGGTACTGCATCATTGTTCGCAAACGCATCGCATCATGCCGGCTTAAAAAGCATCATTTATCATAAATAATTCGGCTTAAATAGCCCATCCGGTTTGAGGCCTCATTAATCATCGCCAAAGGCATCATTCTCATGAATCATCGGCCTAGAACCTCATTTGCATTAGCCTCAGCAAAGGCTATCATTTATTTAAATCATTGCAGCTTTTTATGGGCTTATTTTACATCGCTTTACTTTCGATATTTGTTTTTACTGACTATTTTATCTAGTTTAAGTTTCACAGGAGCTTTAGCGCAACGTGGAACTATTTCTTCGGCAGCGAACTGGGGCAATGCGTTGGGAAGGATAAGCAGACTTCCCGACAAGGGTCAAGGATCTACCTCGAACACTCATCTCCAACCCCAAATATTCCGCTTGCATTCCAGCACATTCAGTTTTCAGAATTCTCGAATTCTATCATAACACCTAGTGTCATCATAACTCGACACTGGGACAATGTTTTGCAAAGATTCGCGCCAATAGGGATACGTTATTCATAGGAGTCGTAGTTATCCCAGAACTACACACGGCCAGATTCTCATGCAACCCGAGATATGTAGGCAACTCGGAGACCAGAGTTCGACCATAATCCTCTCAAATCTTCTTTACCCTTAGTCCTCCAAAATCCTTTAGCCGGGACAAAATAGGCTACTGAGTCAACGTCTTTGCCCGAAAAGTCTTTCATCATTACCGAAATAAGAGGGACAAGTTGTTGACACCCAATTTTGTCCCACCTTTCCTCCGAAATATCTATTTACGCTTCTAATATTTTTGGCAACTTAAGAAATAATTATTTATACTTTACTATAATTAACTTTTATTAACACCGGCGTTTCATTATCCTGTTGTAGTCACTACTGTTATTATTTTTTATTTTATTACCGTTACTACTACCACTATTATCACTATTATTATTATTATTATTATTATTATTATTATTATTATTATTATTATTATTATTATTATTTGTTACCAGTATTGTTATAATTCGCATTTTTATCATTTCCGCATTTTTTACCTGCTTATGTACACGCATTGCATTTATCTTGCGCAATTTAATAATAGCATTTATTTACTGTTGAACTTTTAAAATATTATTGCACGGCTATTTACGACGTCATATAATTTTATTTTTTATCTGAGCACTAATAAATACGTACTTTTATATTAGGTAATATTTTGGCACATGTTAGTATATAGTTAATTAAAATAGGTCTTTATTTAAATTTAGAAGCCTTTGTCACCTAAAATAATACCCAGTCCATTAATGACCAGCCCATATTTTATCAACTATCCGGCCGACCCATATTTTAACTCACTTAACTCACTACTCGTTGAATAATTCAGCCCACATTTTAAAGTCCGACATCAGCATTCCAAATCACCCAGCCTGCTATCCGACCCAGTCCACCAACCCATTAAACCCAGCCCTCTATCCATCATCCGACCTGGCCCAACCCTCTTATTTTATTCACCTTAACCCTAGGAAAACAAATCCGCCTCCCTTTCTCCCTCTCTCTCTCTTCCCTTTCGTCTCTCTCTCCCCTCTGCATTTCTCGACTAAAAAGGCAAAAATCGCAGGCTTATTTCGCCTTCCCTAGGCCTTGCATGGCCATTTCGGGGAAGGCAATTAATATTTGTACCCCCCCCCCCGGGTCAATTTTCAACGATTGAAGGATTTGTCTTCTTCGTTCCTTCTCGGCTTTCGATCTGAAAAACTTTAATGGTTTTGTCGATTTGTGAGGTAAAATTTGTTTTCTTATCAGCTGCTTTTCGTCTTTTCGAGTACCGATTTTTAATGATTTTTGTCTCCTTATCTGGGTTGTTTCGTCGATTTGTGAGAATAAGGTTTCTAACGTTGATTTGAACGGATCTTCGATTTAAACGCCCGCCTATTTTTTGAACCCGAAAAACCCTAGAGCAAACCCTAGATTTTTCCCTATAAATATTGGCTTCTTAACCAGTTTAAGGATAAGTTTTCCAGCCGCCATAAAATCCTTAAAATATAAGTTCTGGACGAAGCTTGAGCCGCCTGAAAATTGAAACAAGTTTTTCGAGTGGCCTTAAATCATCTGAAAATACAAAAGTCTTGAGCTACCCAGAAACCCCTGTAGAAAATATTAGTTTCAACATTTCTTGATATTGATTCTAAAAAACACTAAATAATTTTTCTCGTTCTTGTTTTGTCTTGGGTATTTTTTCGGGTCCGAGTGTATACAAACTCGAGATCTGTGGTGTTCGGGGTAGATCGAAGATTCGAAACCTCACTTCGCTGCACCTGAAGAAGGTAATTCCCTTTTCTCTTTTATTTTTGCGTTTTTTCTGTTTCTTTGGTGGCTATGTGTTAGCTTAGTTTTGTCATTTTTGCGATTAAGAGTGTTTATGTGATGAATTAGTTAGTTAAATAATGTTTTTTTCCTGTGTTGGTTTAGTTTAATGGTTAAGCCTATTTATATGTTAGTTTTAGTTTCGTCTACTAGTTTAGCTTAGCTTAGTTTTAATATGTCTTATATGTTGTTATAGCAATGTCTGTTCTCAGTTCAGCATGGTGTAGGTGTTAAGGTAGTTGTTTTAGCTAAAATGCCCTGGGAGTTATTTGGCTTAATCTGCTTATGTTAACCATGTATTGTATGTTAATTTTTGTTTTGATTAGTTATGATCTATATGTTGTTTTGTTAGAGTTGATTAGGTTAGTTGTTATATAGTATGATTGGAGCATTGTTAGCTTTTAAATGCTGTTGTGTTAACTCAATATTTATTTTTACCATTTGAGCATATGATTTAATCCTGCACAGTGTTAGATATGGCCCTTGGTTGATTAAAAGTGATCTCGTAAATAATCTAAAAGTACTGATGTTAGGTGTCGTGCCTGTTTTTTTCTATGCTGTTTTTCCCTGTTAAGAAAATTATGTCTAGAAGTTTAGCCATTTTGCCTCATTTCTGCTAATTTGAACCCTTTTGGCAAATGATTAATAAGGACTCATGCTGTACCGATTTGCTCCCATTCTGTGCACTAAGGATCCTATTCTAGCTTTGTTTGTTTATCTGAAATATAGGACTGAGGGATCAGTTTGCTGTGCTATCTGATATACGTTAGATTTGATCCACATGGTTGAGAATATGCTAAACAATGCCTAAGTTCCCTTCTTGACAGCATGATCAATACATTCCACTATTTATCTGTCTTAACCAGCATATGAATGGATTCTTCTGACTGTTTTAAAACATATCTATATTGGTTTAAGTTAAGACCGGAGTCATTTGTGACCTGTGGTGTCTGATACTTCGAACTGGCTTTAAATGATGTCTGTGGCTTGGGCAGAATGTTTTTACTTCAAAAAAGTGTATTATTAATAAGACCTCTATGTTTACTAAGCTTAAAACTATATCCTTAGAGACTAAAGGATATATCAGTTGGTTTCAAATGAGTGAGACTTTGTATGGCCTTGCTTTCCCAAGTAGGAGACCTGTGCTGTCTGGTTTACTGCTAGTGTAGGTGATTTGAGTCCCCAGAACATTCTTAAAAGAGTTTTCAAAGGATTTTAAGTCCAGCTTCAGTATCTGAAAAACTATTTGCCTCTTTAGTTCATTAGGACAATTATCTGAGCATGAATCTGCCTCTGTATGTTTTACTTCATAAATGTCTTTCTTACGTTCTCTCGTTGGTCTAAAAAAAGGTTGAAATCTAATTATGCTTTGGCCTCAAGTTTTGGATAAAATGTGACAAATCTTTAATTAACCGAATCAATGACTGTTTTATGTGTTATGTTAAGCCCTTTCTTTCTCTTATATTACACTGCTAAAGCATGTTGAGTTTTCTGTACTTGTTTGAAATTTTATATGCTTTCACATTGTAAATATACGTAGTATATACATCCACTGATCTGTTTTTTGAATTTATACGTTACATGTTTAACTTTATTCATTGATTAGATACTAATCCTTTTCCTTTCGTTTTTATGCATGACCATCGCATACGAGTCCAAGGGACTCGTTCTTCTTCCGCATTCGATGTTGGGCCAAGGCCCAACGAAATATTATTTCCCTCCCTGTCCAGTTCTGTCCGCAGCAAAGAGAATAGGAAACAAAAAGTTCTGGGCCAAAGCCCAATAGACAAGAACAACCGCAGCAGTCTATAAAAAAAAATGACAGGGCCAAAGCCCAACCGCAACAGATTGCAGCAGTCCTGAAAATGGGCTGAGCCCATTTAATTTTATTTACACCTTTGCTTTTTGTTCTTTATGCATTTAATTTGTATCATCCGACTAACCCTTTACTTTGTTTTGTTAATTTAGATGTACCTTAGCGAAATTAGTGGGATTTAGTTTTAGTAATGGGTAGTTAATTTAAAGAAAACCAACAATCAATTCCATAAAATTCATTTTCTTCTTTTTATGTCAAAATAGTATCTATAATACTTATTTTGTTGGAATAGTTGATTTTCAAGAGCATGTCTTTATAATATTTCAAAAATTAAAATGTATGCTCTATATCCGTTCTTGATCTATAGTTCCACGATATAAACAAGTTTCTAGAATTCACCAGCATGTAATGCAATATATTTTCAGCTATATGTAAAATATAAATTCAAGTACATTTTATGAACATTTTTAAGAGTCACCCAATTATGCATATTTTAGCCAAATACAGTTAAATAAAGTTAATAAAAAAGAGAAAGAAAACTCTCTTCCTTTTGCATTTTATTCATAAAAAATAAGTCTAGATTTTCTACATAGCCCTACTCATATAACATAATTTTATTCAAAGTTCAAATTTGCTAAATCCTCTCTTAAAAGCCATCACTTATATGTAAACTATTATATTTTCTCGCAAGGCTTATTTTAAATAGCATTATTTTCATTTAACGCCTTAGCAACATTTATAAGTCTAATTTAAATAGCATTATTATTTAAAGCCTTATCAACATTTATAAGTTTTATTTTTAACAGCATTTGAAGTCTCCTTTTATGCCAATTATTATATTTTTTACAAGTCTTGTTTTTTTAAATAGCATTTTTTATTTAAAGCCTTAGCAATATTTATAAGTCTTGTTTTAAATAGTATTGTCATATTTTCCTTTAAAACCTTAGCAACATTTACAAGCCATTTTCTTAAAATTTAAATGTTGCATTTGCATCTTTAACCTTAATTAATTAACCTAAGTTGACCGGATAACCATAGTTAACGGATTCTAAAGGATGCCTAACCCCTTCCCTTTAGGATAATCTAGAACTCTTACCTAGAATCACGCTGATTAAGCAGACCATTAATAGAGGTTTAGTTTGACTTTGCCTTAGTTAATGTTTAGGTGTCCTAATTCACCAATAAACTAATTAGGTGGCGACTCCTTTTAATAAGCAAAATAGGAATCATCAATATGTTGTACTCTAATTTAACCCGTTTAAAATGGGGTATAACACACATTCTCTGCTTTCATATCCCAAATTGAGCCCAAAAACATCAAATAAGCCTTGAAGGATGCTGACTGGATAGCTGCTATGCAAGAAGAGCTTCACCAATTTGAAAGAAATAAGGTGTGGCAGTGATAGGAACCAGATGGGTCTTTCGAAACAAACTTGATGAACTGGGCAACACTACCAGAAACAAGGCCAGATTGGCAGTTCAAGGATACAATCAAGAAGAAGGAATAGATTACGATGAAACGTTTGCTCCTGTGGCTAGAATGGAGGCAATCAGGATTCTCATAGCCTTTGCATCTCATATGGGATTCAAATTCTTTCAAATGGATGTCAAAAGTGCATTTTTGAACGGGTACCTCAAGAAGGAAGTCTTTGTCAAGCAACCCCATGGCTTTGAAAATCATGAACATCCGGAGCATGTGTTCAAGTTTGACAAGGTATTATATGGTCTAAAGCAAGCTACTCGAGCATGGTACGAAAAATTGTCAAAATTTCTTCTTGAAAATGGCTTTACCAGAGGAAAGATCGACAACACCCTGTTTCTTAAGAAAAGAAGAAGAAACTTGTTAATTGTACAAGTCTATGTAGATAATATCATTTTTGGTGCTACAAATAATTCATTATGTAAAGAATTTGCAAAACGCATGGGGAGTGAGTTTGAGATGAGCATGATGGGAGAATTAAACTTCTTTCTCGGTATGCAAGTAAAACAAACCTCAAAGGGGACTATGATCAGTCAACAGAGGTACATCAAGGAGTTACTCAAGAGGTTTGACATGGAAAATGCTAAGCCTATTGATACTCCTATAGTTACTACCACTCGACCTGACATAGACGAATCTGGTGCTCCTATAAATGAGACGATGTATAGGGGCATCATAGGATATATATATATATATATATATATATATATATATATATATATATATATATATATATATATATATATATATATATATATATATATATATATTATACTTAATAGCTAGCAGGCCTGATATAGTGTTCAGTGTAGGGCTGTGTGCGAGATTTCAATCTTGTCCCAAAGAATCTCATCTGAAGGCTGCAAAAAGAATCTTGAGATATCTCAAGGGAAATCCAGACTTAGTCCTTTATTATCCATCAGGAGATAGCTTTGAATTATTTGAATATGCTGATGCTGACTATGCTGGGTATCTAGTAGATAGGACGAGCACATTTGGCATGGCACATTTTCTGGGATCATGTTTGATATCTTGGGGAACAAAGAAACAAAACTCAGTGGCTTTCTCCAAGTCCACAACCCTACTTTACTCCTCTTTCCCATCATACTGGATTCACCCTCAGTATTGTTTTCTCCCTAACCAATTTATCATCAAGTATTGATATTATCGTTTTCAGCATGTCCTCCTTAGCCAAAACTGTTTCTATCTCCTCTCCTTTCAAATTCGCATCCCCTGCCTCTACACCCAATTCCCCAAGCTCCTTAGACAACAATCTACCATCCTTCCCAAGATCCAAAATCTCTGGCCTCTCTCGGACTCGCAAAAATCTACCTCCTAGAAAATTTGTAGCATTCCTGCCCAATTCTTACCAAGCTGACCAGCTTGACCGAACCAAAAAGACTGACATACAAGGTCAGGAAACTGCAAATAAAGCCATTGCCAATACGCTATAAGGTAAGTCAATGAGAATTGAAATGAATAAACTGGTGAACAAAGATGGTTTTGTCCTTCCTGCCCCCGAAAGAAACTTACCTTCCTCTGAAAGAAACAAGGGAATAGTAAAATCGTCCATGGAGCTAGATGGGTTCACTTCAACAAGGGAAAAGGATGGATCCAATATCCTACACAGCAACATTGCAATTTTGACTTTTCTTGCACAAACCTTGCAAGCCATGAAAAACGGTAAGGGTGTTATTGGTAATTTTCCATCTGGGTCTGCAAAGCTAACAAAAGACTCCAAAGAGGGACATGCTCTCTCGGCCCGAGAAGAATCTGGGTCTTCTGCGCTTTATGCCAAAGAACATGGGTATACATATGACTAACCTAAGGATAGGGCTATCGTGCTGGATAAAGATGTTGCAATTTCTGCTAGTATGAAAAGTGTGATCCAAAAGGGAAAGTCGCAGAAACCAAAACCCTCCGGGCAACAAATCATCAAGTAACAAGTCACCAGACCTCGTTCCTCCCTAAAGAGCTTAAGTAGAAGTCGTAAGGAATCTAGTCTCTCCATACACCAGCAGAGTGGTAGAAGTGCTCCTCACCTCGGAAGGGAATGTACAGAAGATTGGAAGGGGTCTAAGAGGAACGCTACAAACTGATATTCATAAGGTTACTGCAGAAAATGGTCTTTTCAAATCTGAGCTATCTGGAACGACACAGGATCCTGGCCCCTCTTGTGCCTTGGAGGCTGCCAATGCTAAAATCGTGCGTCTGCAAGTTGCAAATGAGTACACAAGTACAACAAAGCTGCTGTAGTTTGACTTTAAGTCAAATGTAAGGAGTGCTATGGTCCCTAATATATATATACAACTTGCTCCAACATTTTGGGTATCACTTGGAAAACCTAGAATCACTTAAAAGTGCAGTAGTCACGATATTCTCCAATGTTCAAAAAAAAGCTGACCACAGACAGAAGGACCAACTCCCAACAGTTGAAGATGCAAATGTCCCTTAGTTTGTCTTAAGCTTTGTTTATGTTCTCTATCTTGTAAACCTACTCTTCTCCAAAGAAGCTGTTGTAGGTATTCCGAATTCTCAGTAGTTGTACACTTGTTTGTAAGTTGTTGAGTGGTACCCTTGGCTAGAGTTAGTTAAGGTGTATTAGTTTGGTTTGGCTAAAGTTAGTCAAACTTTGTTGAGCACATGGCTAGAGTAGTCATAGCGTGTAGCTTACAATAGGGTTATTGTAGGGTGAGGGATTAGGGGTTTAATTCCTAGATTACAAGAGGGTGTAATCTGAAGTTGTTCGGTGTAGTGGAGTTGAAATCCTACGTGGTAGGTTGTGATTTTTAATCCTTTGAGCAAAGAGTTTTCCACGGTAAAATCTTATCTAAATTACTTCCTGCACTGCATAAGGGAACTGGTAGGCAACTATGTCCCTTCATATTTTGTTTAGTGAGCACATAGCCTATATCAGATACCAGTGGAGCTCGATAATATTGAGAAACTACAGGTGCTAGGATTATCAAGAGATGAGTTTACTGGTTCTGTCCCTGCAGGCATTTTCAACATGTCAGCACTGCAAGAGCTAGCACTTACACTAAACAAGCTTTCAGGTACTCTTCCTTCAGATTTAGGTCGTGGAATGCCCAACCTAGAATTATTTTTTTGTGGAGTAAATAATCTTAGTGGTTTTATCTCTACTGCTATCTCAATTTCTTCTTAACTCAGAATACTTGATCTCTCAGGCAATAGTTTCATAGGTTTGATTCCTGAATCACTTAGTAACTTAGAATACCTTGAGGTTCTGAACTTGTAGCTGAACAAGTTTTTCAGCAATTCAACATTCAGCTTCCTTGCATCATTGACAAACTGTAGGAATCTAAGAGTACTCTGTTTTGGTTATAATCCATTGGATAGTGTTTTTCCAAGCTTCTGTTGGTAATTTCTCAAACTCACCACAAAGTTTTTAAGGACATGGTTGTAAACTGAAAGGCGTCATTCCTCGAGAAATTGGTAATCTTACTAGAGTGATAGAAATGAGTTTATATAACAATGAGTTAACCATACATATTCCAAAAAAAGTCCAAGGCATGTTGAACCTTCAACAATTTTACCTACAAAGCAATGAGATTGAAGAAACCATATCAGATGTTATGTACAGTTTAAAGAATCTTAGTGCATTAGACTTGTCAAGAAATCAGTTTTCTGGTTCGGTGGCACTATGCTTAGGGAATGTTACTAGTTTGAGGAGACTTTATCTAGCTTACAACATGCTGAATTCTAGATTACCAGCAAGCTTGGTGGGGGGGGGTGCTTCACGATCTCAGAGAATTCAATATTTCATCCAATTTATTAAGCGGGAAAATTCCTGAGATTGGAAACTTAAAGGTTGCATCACTCATTGATCTGTCAAAAAATAATTTTTATGGTAAGATTCCTAGCACTTTAGGGGGTCTAGATAAATTGATTAAACTTTCTCAAGCACATAATAGATTAGATGGGCCTATTCCAAATTCATTTGGCAAAATGTTGGCGTTGGAATTCTTGTATTTGTGCTATAACAATCTTAGTGGTGAAATTCCAAAGTTATTAGACGCTCTTGTGTATCTCAAATACCTGAACATCTCATTTAATGAACTCAATGGAGAAATTCCCATGGTTGGTCCTTTTGCAAATGCCACAGGTCAGTCTTTCTTGTCCAATTATGCATTATGTGGTGATTCTAAGTTAATGTGTCACCGTGTGTCATTCAATCTCCCAAGAGGAAAATGGCAATCTTGGTTTTATACATCATTTTGGGAGCATGTTATTTCTTGTATTAGCCATCACATATGTATTTGTAAGATTACAAAAGACAAAGAAGAATACAGGTCAAACAGATGTGTCTCTGGTAAAAGAGCATGAAAGAATATCCTATTATGAACTTGAATATGGAATAGAAGTATTTGATGAAAGCAATTTGCTTGGTAATGGGAGTTTCAGACGGGTCTACAAAGGGATACTTAAGGATGGTACCCTTTTTGCAGCAAAGGTACTCAATGTGCAACTGGAGGGTGGATTCAAAAGTTTTGACACAGAATGTGAGATACTTCGGAATCTTCACCACAGAAATCTGACCAAAGTCATCACCAGCTGCTCCAACCATGATTTCAAGGCCCTAGTGTTGGAATACATGCCCAACAGGACACTTGATAAATCGTTATACTCTCACAACTTGTTCTTGAACTTATTACAGACACTGGATATCATGATAGATGTTGCATCTACAGTGGACTATCTCCACAATTGCTATTTAACACCTGTAGTGCATTGTGACTTGAAGCCAAGCAATGTCTTGCTAGATCAAGAAATGGTTGGTCATGTTAGTGATTTTGGCATTGCAAAATTGTTAGGTAAAGGGGAGGGTTTTGTTCAAACAAGGACAATTGCAACTATTGGATATATTGCTCCAAGTATTCAAACTTTTCAATGTTTTCTCATACCCTTAAAATACCCAAATTATTTCTTTCCCCTAACTATAAATTGGTACTCTCAGTTTTAGCATAGTCCATTAACTACCATTTAAATTTTTCTGATCATTTTCTACCGCGATTGTAGAGTATGGACAAGATGGAATCGTATCCATGAGCTGTGATGTTTATAGTTTTGGCATCCTGATGATGGAGATGTTTACAAGAATGAGACCAAGTGATGAAATATTTACTGGAGACTTTAGCATACAACGTTGGGTTGGTGATTCCTTTCCAAGTGAAATTCATAAGGTGCTGGATTCTAATGTGGTACAGCCAGAGGATGAACAAGTCGACGCAAAGATACAGATGCAATGCTTGTTATCTATTATGGAATTAGCTTTGAGCTGCACTTTAGTGAGACCTAATGCAAGTACTAGCATAGAAGATGCTCTTTCAACTCTTAAAAAGATTAGGCTCCAATTTGTCAGTAATCGCTACTAGGTGGAATATAATCTAATGATCATCTTTTATATGTTGCTTGATTACCTATGCTGGTTGTGTTAAAGTTTCAGCTCAGCACAAATTCATTAGTTCTTTCAATGAAAATTTGTGACAGCGTTACAGCTTCTATATCTTAGCAACTATTGAGGAAAACTTCTCTGTACTTTGTTAAGGCGTTATGACTTTTATATTTTAGCAATTATTGAGGGACACTTATCTGTACTTCACAAGACGTGAGTTCGTTGAATCACAGATTGTAAGGAGCAGCTCAATTCTTGATTTATGTAGTTCTGATAATATATTGAAGTCTAAAATGAGATTTAAATGGGGTGAGAGAAGAGAAGAAATTAATGTGAAGCTGCAGATATAGAAATAATTTAAAAGTAACATCTCACAGGTACATGATTGGTAGCCAATGACTACAAATAATTCTACAAAACTTGGATTGAAACTTAGCAATCATCTCTGAAAATCAAAGGGAAACAAACAGACAAAAATACTTCTTTTTTTAATTTTATTTTTATTTTTACCTTTCTTTAAGGATAAAATAATAATTCTACTGTACGTACTTAATGCAATTTTTCCTTAATTGGTGAATTATTGGCCTTCCTAGTCTGTTATTTGTAAGAGCTCAATGACATATTTTATTTTTTTCCTTTTGCTTTGAGAATTCTGAAATCCTGGAAATATTTACCATTTCTTTAATATAGAAAATCGAGGCACATCAGTCATTGTGTGTGGGCTTTTCAGAGCGTTTTTAGTATAGTCGTGATCTTTATGACTTCCACATTATGTGATAATCTCCAATTGTAATTTGCAATTGATGAATCGGGTAGTCAATAATTGTCAAGATAATCTCTAAGGATCCCAAAATCATAAATAAATGAAGAAAATGTAGCACCAAGTGGTCACTTGTGTCATTTAAGTACTCCGCCAACTTACGGACGGGGAAGGAATTCTATTGCCGGAATCCTATTGAATATTACGCGCTTTGCACATCTATTTTCCACTCAAGAAAAATAAACTAGCAGCTGTTGATGTTTTTCCAAATTATCCTCAAATCTCTCTTGAAATTCAATAGATCGTCTATTTCTTCTTGAAAAATAACAGAATTAACAGAATTTTTTACATTAAGAGATTGCTCCTTGCTTTATATAACTATGGACTTTATCGATTAGTAACAATAATGTCTGGTTATTCGGATGTGATATTATAGATTATTATGAATGGCTATTAAAAATTCTAATAAACTCATCTATTTTGAATTTGATTCACATTGGAGTGGGAAAAAAAAAAAGGCAAGTACATTTATTTTTCTTTCACAAAAAACAAATACTAATTCCGTAAAATTCGAAAATGAAGAAGATTCCTCTGATTCATTCTATGTCTAATTGAAATGTTATTGATTTAGGCCTCATTTGTTTTCATTAAGATTAAGACGTCTGAATCTGAATGCACATCTGAATGATTAAGATGTTGTCTCTAAGTCTGAACACTGAATGATTAAGACTGTTTGTTTTTCAATATCTGAATGTGCATAATGTATTTATTTAAACATAATAAATATACAATTCAAATTAAAAAGTAACTAAATAGTAGAAAATAAATACAAATTTAATAAAATAAAATATTATTTGATAAAAAAAATAAAACATTGATGTTCACTAGTAATGGTGGAGATGTTTTGTAGTCGTGGTGGGTGGTGAGTGGGGGTGGAGGGGTGAGTGGGTGGTGGGCGGTTGGGGTGAAGGGTGAGAGGTAGTTGGGGTGGGGGAGTTGGTGGGGAGTGGGGGTGGGGGTAGTGAGGAGTGGGGAGTGGGGTGGGTGAAGTGGGGTAGGGGTTAGTGGTGGGGAGTGGGGTGGGTGGTGTGGGATTGAGTTTGGTGGTGGGGTGGAGGTGGTAGGGAGTGGGGGGTTGGAGTGGAGGGTGGGTGGGTGGTGGGGTTGGAGTGGAGAGTGGGTGGGGGTGGGGTGGGGTGGGGGTGGGGTTGGGGTTGGGGTTGGGTTGGAGCTGGTGATAAAAACGTTCCATACAAAAATACCTCTTAATGATATTAAGACCTTGTTCAAGATCTTAATGATTAAGACCTATTCAGACCCAATAAGTGCTAAGATCTTAATGCAAACAAATGCACTTAATGGCTTAAGATCTGAACCATTCAGATTCAGACCTCCACTAAGTGCAAACAAATGAGGCCTTACTATCTTCTACTCAAATTAGAAGACCATGATAAGTCATCACCAACAAATGTTGTGGGATACTAGTCCGGGAATGCTCTATAGGTGTATTTCTATTAACGTCAAATTCTAGAGGTTCATTAGTAGTAGTTGGTTAGTCTTCATGTGTTTTAGGATCGATATTATATTTATCATTCTTACCAGACAATTTGAGAATTTCATATTATAATTAATATTTTAAGTTAATTACTTCTGTTACAATGAAATTAGAAGTTACTTGCTCAAACATAGAGTCTGCAGATTGGTGTGTTCGATTTATTTTCTTCCCATTGTTTCGATGAGGACAATTTTGCGGAACTTCCTAATTGCCAAATATGTATTTCTTGAAGTGGGGTGGGTGGTATGGGATTGGGGTGGGGGTGGTGGGGAGGGAGTGGTAGAGAGTGGGGGGTTGGTGTGGAAGGTAGGTGGGTGGTGGGGTGGGGTTGAGGTGGATGGGTGGGGTTGGGGTGGGGGTGGGGTGGGGTGTGGTTGAAGTGGAGGGTTGGGGTTGCGTTGGGGTTGGAATTAGAGCTGGTGATAAAAAAGTTCCATACAAAAATACCTCTTAATGATATTAAGACTTGGTTCAAGATCTTAATGATTAAGATTTATTCAGACTCAATAAGTACTTATATCTTAATGCAAACAAATGTACTTAATGGCTTAAGGTCTGAACCATTCAGATTCAGACCTCCAATAAGTGCAAACAAATGAGGCTCTATAGGTGTATTTCTATTAACGTCAAATTCTAGAGGTTCATTAGTAGTAGTTGGTTAGTCTTCATGTGTTTTAGGATTGATATTATATTTATCATTCTTACCAGACAGTTTGAGAATTTCATATTATAATTAATATTTTAAGTTAATTACTTCTGTTACAATGAAATTAGAAGTTACTGGCAAATGATTAGAATAGAATTCACTCAACGGTTATTCAAGTCGGATGTCAATCATGTCCGACCCCATTTGGGGGGCATATGACAGGATTTTGCAGTTCATGTTAAACTTGAATATATAATTTAAAATTTACTATCCTCGTAATAATGAAATAACCGATAATCATACAGCATTTCGTGTAAAGTCGTGTCTTAAATTAATAAAATTTGGGACTTAAAGAAATACATATTTGGCAATTAGGAAGTTCCGCAAAATTGTCCTCATCGAAACAATGGGAAGAAAATAAATTGAACACACCAATCTGCAGACTCTATGTTTGAGCAAGTACGTAAGAACTAATAATTAAGAACAAGAAAAAGTCCCCATTCGGCAAAAAAATTGAAGACAAAATGTTTCCACCTTCCCAAATTCCAAAGATAAGAACAATCTGAATAAAACTATAAATTTAATAATTATATATGATGACAGAACAAACTTCACCTATTATATTACTTAAAAGCCAATACAGTAACTGTCTATAATTAATATAATTTGTGACTAACAATGCAAAAGGGTACGTCATGAACATTGGCGGAGAGGAGACACCTTTATATAAGGGGTATCATCTGATACCACTTCGCAATTTTTCCCCCAGATATATGTGTACATTATATTATTTTTAAGAAATAGCAATATTTATGTATACAATAAACAGACACGTCTGAATAGAAACGAAGACATCAACTTGTAACATGAAGTAATTAAACTTTTGGAATTTACACTGGATGCCGCCAACCCAAAATGTAGCCGGCAAATATATATATATATATATATATATATATATATATATATTTATATTTGACTCGTTGCGGCCAAATGTGCTAAAAGCCCAACTTTTATTAAACCAATACATTCCTAGTCCCAAACCCATCAATCAACCTTCATCGTTTGTGCAAAATTCTGTCTACGCTACTGATAATGTATAAGAATTATTTGAACTAAACTAATTTGAAAATTATTTAATCTATCAACATATATAGCTTAATTCTATAACGAGTTTTAAAATAGCTTCGAGGACCTTTTACTGGTTGAGTGGCATTTCTTATTGGACTCATCTAAATTCTGCCTATATAAACACCTGTTTCAATTCCATATTTCTCATCAGCAAATTATTCTCCTCTTGCATTGTGTATACTTTCCCTAAGAACAAAAAGCCTTTTCTTCTTTAACAAATATGGAGCTCATTGTCTGTCTTGTTTTCTCATTTCTCGTCCATGGAGCTCTTGGTAATAATGGTATGTACTCATCTTAATTAATTTATAATCTTTATTGTGTTGTTAAAGTAATCATTTATATCAAGCTAAATTGGGACATACCTCCATGCTTATATAATTCAAGGAGTAAGACATGAGATTAAATCCTTTGTGATTTGGAGTCATTTTTCCTCGAAAATGTTGTCATGAAAAATATTTTTTAGAATATGATTTCCAGTGTTTGATTGGTAGTGAAAGATATTTTTGAAAAAAATATAGTATTAAATATTAATCATGATATTATAAATTCGGAGAGTGTCCTGAATAAAGTTTTGAATGCTAAAGATCAATAATATAGTGTCTAAAAATATAGTTGGAGTAAATTATATGAACTTAAAAGTCAAGACATTTAGTTGCGAGGGGGAAAAAAAAACTTTCGCCTGTAAGCGAGGGAAGTCTCATTTCTCCCCTTTTGATGGAAAATGTTTTTATATAAGCCAACCGAACTCCAAAAAAATAATGCATGACTTACACATGAAAGTTATTTTCTTGAAAAATTAATGGCTTGTATTCACAAATATTTCTTTGAATCCACCGACTTAAAATCCTATTTTTTGACTTCTCTTTATCTGCAAATAATTCTCAATATGAAACATATAGCCAAGGTGTTAATATTTGAATAGGAAAAAAGAGTGGATCTGTGGGGTCCGGTCCCAAATGAATTGGCTTATTCGAAAAAATGTCTTGTTCTTTCTATTTGGTCAAATATCTAGCGACAATCTCCTATGTTCCTTTCATTATGATATTTTTTAACAAGTTCCTGCATAAATAGTGGCAATCTTGATGCTAGTGATGATATCGATTGTGACCATATCGACTGTGACCTTAATACCTATTTTGTATCATTATTTGAAATTAATGCAGGAGAAATTGTGTGTGAAGAGTTGTCAGTGGGAATGTGTGCCTACTCAGTTGCTTCCTCTGGGAACCGTTGCTCTTTGGAGACTTATGAATCAAGTGAGGGAACAACAGGATACCAATGCAAGACCTCAGAGGTGGTGGCAAATATTGGCTTAGCAAATTTGGTTGAAAGTGATAAGTGCATAAGTGCTTGTGGAGCTGATAGGAACTCTGTTGGCATTTCCTCTGATTCTCTTCTTGAATCAACATTCACCTCTAAGCTTTGCTCTCAAGAATGCTACCAGAATTGCCCTAACATTATTGATCTTTACTACAATTTGGCTTTGGGAGAAGGTATTCCATTATTTCATTATTTCAAATGATTTTTAGCTTTCCATTATTTCATTATTTCAAATGATTTTTAGCTTTAATTTGAGTTTAGTTTTTATACACTGACAACGTATAAGAACATTTACACTGTCCCCTCAATTGAATTAAAAGGTAATTCATTTAACTGTATTCATAGTTAGTATGATTAGTAACTTAAAAAAATAAAGTTGGTACATAACTTGCTATAACATGTTAAATTATACTGATAGTGTTAAAAAATCAGTACATATATATATATATATATATATATAAATTGAATCGACCTTTAAGCTATAGTCCATTCCATAAATCATTGCCAAATTGCAAACTTCATTCTAACATCAAATTATATCATGGGCCCAAGGATACAACTTCTGGTAAAAATGTTACAATTCGAACACCGTATTCAAGTTTGAGGATCTTGATTAATTGTCAGGTCACTGATATATATAACTTGCTACAAGCCTACAACCGGTTCAAATACAGCGCTAGTTCAAAGTTCTCCGCTTCGTTAGTATACTATAAGTTAAATCCCTCAACTTTGACTTTTAGGCTCTATGCACTGATGGTAGATTTTCTTTTACACGATCATGTCATTTATAAGGTAATTACAGGTAAGCCTCCATGATAAGCATCAATTTTGACTTGATAAAATTGATAACATTATACTGATAATGTAAAAGTTTTTTGCAATATCAGCGTATACAAGGTAAATCTTCTAAGGTTTTGCAAAGTTGGTAATTTATCTATACGTTTCCTTCTTATTTAAGTGCCAAAAAGAATGTCTCAAAAGTTTTGCATATATAATATTATGTATTGTGGCATACAGGGGTGTATTTGTCGGCATTTTGCAAGGGGAGAAAATTGAACGGACGCCGTGAAATGAGCCAAATCCAAAGTTCTGGTAGTGTGGCATGGGCACCGTCGTCCACCTTGGGCGGTGAGGGCCGTCAGTTGAGTGAAGGCCCTACGGCAAGTGCTTCACTCTCATTCAATGATTGGGAGGCTGCTGCTCCTGCTCCATTCTGATTATGAAGCTTCTCTACTTGTATTTGTCCTATAAATGGCTATATAATTAATGAGTTCACTAGGGGATCGGAGTTTGCTTTTACTAAATAATTTATAGAGGTGTGTTTGAGTATTACTTCATGAGTTCGTGTTGTCATTTCATTTCGTTGTATGAATTTTATTATCAATTTGATCTATGTTCATGTTAATTTTTCTTCTTCTTTTTCTTATCAATGAATGGAGTTTATGCATGAATTAATACGGGTAATACCTCGCTAGACCTAGCTATTTAACAGAATGTAGTAGTAAACAAGGGTGATACAGAAAATATATAATGAACCAAGCTGACTTCATAAGGGCCTATGAGCTATAAGTGGTGAATTAAATTGATTAAATTGGAATTGTTGGGCCTAGTGAAATGTAATGTAACAAACTTAATTTCTCAACATAAAGGGCTCGTTTGGTACGAAGGATAAGGGATAAAATAATCCTAAGATTAAATTTGAGATGAGTTTATCCCATGTTTGGTTGGGATAAAATCGCGATATAACTAATCTCCGGATTAGTTATTTGGGAATTGTAATGTTATTTTATCCATGTGGGTGGATAGGATAATTAATCCTAGGATAAGTAATCCTGGAATAACTTATTTCCCAACCAAAGGACCCTAAGGTGTTATATAATACATTGATCTCAATACTAGAAGATTACAACTCTAAAATGTAAACAACAAAGGAAATTGCATAAATAGAATAGGTAATAGAATAGAGATGAGAGACAGATTCAGAAGAGGAGGTGAGAAGAACAGACTAAGCCAAAATTGCAACAGAATACACATAGAACTTTCTTCCTAGCCTCATTTAACTAGTTGCTAATTGAGCCTGGATACTAAATAAAACACTCCAACGTTTCACTCAGCCCAATAATTCCAACTAAATCAGTCTCATTGAGCTCTTCTAGGTCATAGGCCCTTATGTTGGATTTTTTGGGTTTTCTCTTCTTATGTGAATTTGGATTAATAAAACCCAATCCAATTTGGACCAATCCACTTTTATCCAAAAATCAACTATATATAGAATCAACTTAGGTCTTATTTTTATAACACAAAAGTGAATTCATAATAGCCATATAGAGAGAGAAATTGAGAGAGAAGAGGTCATTTTCGGACCAGTGAAAATCAGCTCCAGCAATCCGCTTCAAATTGTGTTTCCCGATTCGTTAACCGTTAGATTGTTCTCAAATTTGAACGGGGGGACGGGGGGAGGGGGTGTTCTCAACATCTATTTCTTCGTTTCAATGGTGGATATTGGATTTTGTGGTCTGTAGCTTCAGTTTTCGAGTACGAACAATAGCTCATTCTTAAAGGTGATTTCTCTCCTTTCTTCACTAGTTTTGGTGTTATCTTTTATGTTTTGTTGATCTGTATTTGACGTTGATGTTGTAGCCATTTGGAGAACATTATTGTAATTCTTGTTGATTATAGTGGAGCTTTTGTGGGCCGGAGGTCCCGTGGATGTTTCCTCTTCATCTTGAAGGGATTTTACCACGTAAATTTGGTGTCTCTTGCATTTGATATATTTTTGTTTGTTTTGCTATTTTATTGTTGGTATATTTGCTGTCCGAATTTCCATTTATGCTAGTGTTTATTGTCTTCTCTTGATTTAAATAGTGTGAAAAGTTTTGAATTGGGTATTTCTTCCATTGTTACCTTATCGTACAATTTGGTATTTGCTTGTTTCTTCCCAACAAAATGGTATCAGGGCTTGTGGTTATATTCGGTTGTATTGATTGTCTATTTGAATGATGGAGACAAATATGAGTAAGATGATTTGTTTAAATGGCAGTAATTATCATATTTGGAAATGCAAGATGAAAGATATCCTATTTGTCAATAAATTGCATTTACCTATGTTTACTTCTAAGAAACCCGAGTATATTGAAGATGAGGCTTGAGAATTTGAGTACGTACAGGTTTGTGGCTCTATTAAGCAATGGGTTGAAAATAATGTGCGAAATCATATTGTGAATTAGACAAATGCTAAAAGCTTGTGGGAAAAGTTCGAGACACTTTATGCTTCGAAGACTGACAATAACAATTTGTTCCTACTGAAACAATTGATGAATATTAGATACAAAAAGGGCACTTCGATGTTTTGGTTACTGAAGACAGGGGAGAAGCAACTTCAGGGGTCAGAATGACAGAGGCAAAAGTAAAAGCAAGTCAAGATCCTCCAGGTACAAGAATCTTACATATGACTATTGTCACTTGAAAGGGAAAATCAAGAAACATTGCTACAAGTTCAAGAGAGATCAGAAAAAGCAAAAAAAAGATGGCGATAATAAAAATCGTATTGTTGCTTGTGGTAAAAATGATATCAATCTTGTTTGTGATGAGTCTACCTGGTTTGTAGATTCAGGTGCCACTTCTCATGTCACGTCAAAGAATGAATTATTTTCTTCTTATACTCTTGGTAATTTTGGAATGTTATGAATGAGCAACAATAGTGAGGTTGAGGTATTTGGCATTGGTAAAGTTTGCTTGAAAAGTAAGAACAATTCTAGGTTGGTTCTTAATAATGTCAAGCATGCTCCAGATGTTCGTCTGAATTTAATTTCTATAGGAAAGCTTGGTGACGAGGGCTATGATCAACCTGTTAGTTGTGGCTAGTAGAAGCTTCTTAGAGGTTCAATGGTTGTGGATTGAGGTTACAATATGTCTGACTTGTACTTATTTCAGGGCTCCATTTGTAGTGACTCAGTAAATTTAGTGGAGAATGATATTTCATCAGAGTTATGGCATAAAAGGCTAAGTCATATGAGCGAGAAAGGGATTGATAATTGGGCTAAGAAGAATTTGTTTTTTGGAATGAAACAAGCAAAGTTAAAGAGATGTGTTCATTGTTTAGTCGGGAAACAGAAATAGATTCTTTTCAAAGTCATTTGCCTTTAAGAAAGCATGATTTGCTAGAGTTGGTACATTCTGATTTGTGTGGTCCTTTTAAAGTAAGCTCTCGCGGTGGGCTTTACTTTGTGAATTTTATTGATGATCATTCTCGCAAACTCTGGGTATTTCCTCTAAAGTCCAAAGATCAAGTACTGGATGTGTTCAAGACTTTTCAGGCCTTGGTTGAGAGACAGACAAGAAAGAAACTAAAATGCATCCGCTCAGACAATGGTGGTGAATACATTGGTCCTTTTGATAATTATTGTAGACAACAGGGTATTCGGTATCAGAAAACTCCTCCAAAGACTCCTCAGTTAAATAGTTTAGTAGAGAGGATAAACAGAACTCTAGTTGAGAGGGTTTCAAATGCTAAGTTGCCAGATTCTATTTGGGCAGAGCACTCAATATTGTTGCTTATGTTATCAATTTATCTCCTACTGTTGCTTTGGATGGTGATGTCCCTAACAAAGTTTGGTTTGGTAAGGATGTCTTATGCTCATCTAAGAGTCTTCGGGTGTAAGGTTTTTGTGCATATTCCTAAGGATGAGGGCCAAACCTGAAAGTTAAAACTAGGCAATGTATCTTCATTCGTTATGGTCATGACGAATTTGGCAATCATTTCTATGATCCAGTTGAGAAAAAACTTGTTAGAAGCCGTGATGTTGTGTTATTTGAATACTAGACAATTGAAGATTTTGACAAAGCTGAGAAGGTTGATTCTTAGAGCAATGAGAGCTTAGTTAATGTTGATTCAGTTCCTATGACTATTGCACCTGAAGAAAATCTTTAAAATGATGAAACTCAAGTTGATAATGAAGATAATGATTATGTTCAGAATGACCATCATGATATTGTTGATGCTCTAGTGGAAGATGATATGGTTGGATAGCAACCCGCTGCTATTGATGCTCCTATTATACCCCCATTTTAACCAGGTCAAAGCGGAGAACAACATATTGGTAATTCCTAATTATTTAACTTAAGGAGTGGCCACCGAATTATTTTAACGGTGAATTAGGACACCTAATTATTAATTAAATAATGCTAAAAGTTAACTCCGATTAATGATCTTCTTAACTTAACGATTCTAGATAAGGATTCTAAATATCCTAATAGGAAGGTATTAAGCATCCATCAAAATCCGTTAAATACAGTTACCGACCGAACTTAGGTTAATCAAAAGATTAAAATATATTATTAAAAGATTTTAAAGAAAATAACAATGTCTATTATAACTAGGTGCACATTAGCTTTTAAAATACAGTAATGCTTAAAATTTGCTTACTTTAACTATAAACTCCCAAATGAAGTGAACTAAAAGCCATTGCAATTTAAATGGGAGATCAGATTATTAGCTAAAACACTAATTTTTTTAATTTATCAAAAAGAACTTGAGGGCATTTGTTTGAGGTTGTAAGAAATTCAAGAAAATATTAATCTAAATAGCTTTTGATTTTAACTTAAAAGAACTTAGTTCTAAAAAAGAAAAAAGAAAAAAGTTCCTTTCATTGAATGCAACACGAAATCGGTTCCAGTTGGGTTATATTTAAAAAAAAAAAAAGGGAAATAATGTTCACCATATGTTATCCGAACTAAAAGAAAAGCTACAAGTGATTAATTTTAGCAAAAACTCGATAAGTTTGTATCTTGAGCTTGAAATATATATATTTTTTAAAATGGGCACTTCATCTAATTATTATTTTTTGAAATCTAAGCTCAGTTAAGACAAGTAAAACATGCACAACTGTACCAAACTTGAACATTGTAAAAAATGCTTCGACCAACATTTGCTTATCAGTTGAAATTTCAGCTTTTAATCATAAGGGCAGGTTTGTCCTCTCAATTCAAAGAAACATGCTCAAGTTCTGAAAATCAGTTCTAGTCAAAACTTAATTCACATCTCCCTCTTGGCAAAGCTTACAGTGATAAGAAAAAGAAGTCACAACTATAGACCTAAATGTTTCAAAGAAAATGTTGTAGGTAATATAAGTAATTCAAAAAATAAGAAAAAGTTAACCGCTAGCTTCTCCCTTATGTCAACTACCCCTCTAAATCTAGGTGTTATAGGGTCGATAACCTTAAGAGAATCAAATAAACATTCACAAACAAGAAAAAAAAACGGTTAGTAATCTTAAGATGAGCAAAAAATGCAACAGTAATCCTCTCTTCTCCTTGCATGCATTTGTTCAGATGTTTTCAAGAGAGGGAGAGAATTGAATGCAGGATAGACGCAGGTTCACAATCTAGCGAAGATATCGAGTCTCAGGATGGGACTTCTACGGGCGGCGAGAGTCTTCTTATGAAGACTCCAATTGCTCCCGAGATGTACATGTAACACAAAAAAAAAAAAAAAAAAGATAATAGGAATTAGAAATGCAACTATTAGATAAGGCAAATATAGAGTCATATGAATTCCAACTCCCACATAAACACCTTAATGGTAAGCACAAAGTGGACTGAATCAAATTTAAAAAAAGGGTCATATTTTACTATTTCAAGATAGATAAACTTAGAGGAAAATATTTTTGAAACATAGAACAGGTTTTAAACATCCTATAACTAAATTATGATCATGTGGACAAACATTTGAAAATTTGATCATATCTATTAAAAGGGCCCAACATCAGTAGCTAATATCGTGAAACAAACTAATTTACAATCTGATTGCTACTCATACGAAACAGCAAATGAACATAATTTAAATTCGAAGAATCAAGCAAGCGACTAGAGAACATGTAGTTATTCTTCTCTCTTAAGACCTATGTGAAGAAATACTTAAAGCCAAACATCTGCTGCATAAGAAACGAAAGCTAAAATCAAAGCAATACTATTAGAAGACATGGTATTTTTACACAAACGACAAACATCTACCAAACCCATGACCTTCAAATAAATAAATAAATAAATAAATAAGATAAGAAAGGGAAAGTGTGTTTCATAATCCTTGTTAGCAGTTAAAAAAATATTAGGATTCCTAACTCATAAAATAAGACTCTCGTGGTGCTCGCTTAAATTTAGCATGTCGGGTGAGAAGCACAAAATTAAGATTCTGGAAAAATAATATCTAAGATAGTGACAGAATCTATGAAGCACATGATATGTGAGTTTCTTAAGGCAATCTTAAACCAGTGCATCTCAAAAGGGGTAACAAGAAGGAAACCAAAAACACAAGACTCTAAAGTGTGTAATAAAAGAAACATACTGAACATAGTAGCACATATTATAGATCTATTTAAATTGACAAACTCAACAACAACAACAACAACATACCCAGTTAATCCCACAAAGTGAGGTCTGGGGAGGGTAGAGTGTACGCAGACCTTACCCCCACCTTAGGTAGGGAGGCTGTTTTCGAAAGACCCTCAGTTCAAGAGAAAGCATAAGAAAGGTCAGATACGGGAAAACACATCAAAGCAGTTATGAAAATGAAAACAGTGAAAGTAAATAAGCCATTATAAACCATTATAAACCAACAGATACTCGCAGAAATCAAAAGACAAAAAACTATAGAGCAACATAGCTACTCGTAAGAAAGGATAAACGCAACTACTTACTAGCCTTCTACCCTAATATGAGTCCTCCATACCCTCCTATCTAAGGTCATGTCCTCGGTAAGCAGGAAATGCGCCATGTCCTGTCTAATCACTTCCCCCCAATACTTCTTCGGCCTACCTCTACCTCTTCTGAAACCGTCACTGGCCAACCTCTCGCACCTCCGCACTGGGGCAGTTGCATCTCTCCGTATCACATGCCCAAACCATCTCAGCCTCGCTTCCCGCATCTTGTCTTCCACTGAGGCTACCCCAACCTTGTCTCGGATGACTTCATTCCTAATCCTATCGCTCCTAGTGTGCCCACACATCCATTTGAATGAGGTTAAAGTACTCATACCAACCAAAATTTAGCTAAAACAAACTATGAAATTGTATAACTCATACTCATGCTGAACTTAAAGAAGCACAAACGAAACCAGAAACAGCACTGAGGCAAACAAGAATGAAAAGTTGGAAATCTCCTTATCTATCTCAAACAATCCTATTCGTCTTGTGATTTACGAAACGAAGACTCACTTTAGTCATTAGTTAACATCATGAATAGTCATTGAAAGAAATATTTTAAATTCTAAATCAGAGGGAAGTGAAAGATTTTCCCATACTTTAACCAAACTCAAAATTGCAAAAGGCAAGTGATCCAAACTTTCTTTAAAAAAAAAAAAAAAAAACAGCCACCCAACGAGAGATACCAAAACAGATCTTGAACAACAGGAAAAAAAAAACAACTTTATGATTATAAAAGACTCAAACACTTTATATCATATAGGGGTTGAAGCATCCGAGGCTTAAACGAGCTAATCACACACATACCGATTCATTTGAGATTTATACTAAGAAAAGAGAAATATTAAGGTGAACTGAATTGAATATTAGTTCAAGAAAAAACAAGTATTGAGAATTTAATCTCCATGGTGCTTGAAACAATTAAATGGAAGAACTAGCATAATGATAGGGGGGATTTCACTTAAGCTAGACTCGTTTCTCTGTATATGAGACTGAAGGAAACTAATAACTTAAACTAATCTGTGAGACAATTGAAAGCACATAGAACTAAGATATTAATGTAAATTACATAGAAAGAGTACTATACAAAATAGAAAAATAAAAGGAGGGAGGATTTTTGAAGATATGATTCACATAAAGCTTAGCCTATAACAGATTTGTCGAAACTAAACAAAGAGGTAAAGCCTATTTAAAACTAATCAGCATTAACAAGTTGACAACACAATAAAGACGTTATCGATAGTGACAATCAAATTAATAATAGCGGCAAGCTAATGACCACAACCAACTAATCACATAAATTTAATTAATTACTTCCAACTAAGCCAGCAAACAACCAAACAATTAATAAACATTTCCTAAGACTAAACAATTAAGAAAATGGAGAGGGCAAGCTTCTGCCATTGATGTAGGGTACTGAAGCTTTTCTTGAAGGGGAAAAGGGATGAGGGAGACGTGCGGCTGAAATGTGGGATGGGAATTAGGTTTGAAAAAAAAAATGAGTTTAAAGAATATTGGGCTGGACTCTTTCATTGGTTAATGGGCTGCGAATTTGGGTTGAAACTGATGGCCCTTTCTTCCTTAAGTTTTCTCTTGGGGTTTTAAGTTAAGATGAAAGATGCTCTCTTTAGTTAATTAAT
This sequence comes from Lycium barbarum, assembly GCF_019175385.1. Taxonomy (NCBI): domain Eukaryota; kingdom Viridiplantae; phylum Streptophyta; class Magnoliopsida; order Solanales; family Solanaceae; genus Lycium; species Lycium barbarum. The sequence goes on from NC_083344.1 coordinate 7,100,652, forward strand.
ATTAGCGCGTGCTAAAATATTACTTAATCAAAAATTAAAATTATATGATAACGTAATAGTTGACGATAATATTTATAAAGTTTTAAAAGTTGGGTGTCAACACTCCAGAGAGTTCTCTCAGAAGATTTTACTAGAGAGAAAGTACTTTTATGTCGTTATTTTCCCAATGAGTTTGTACTCTTGACTGACGGGGGATAACCTAGAAGTTTTGATGAGGCCATGGATAGTGAAGAAAAAGAAAGGTGGTTTGATGTTATGCAATATGAGATTAAATCCTTGTATGATAACCATACATTTGATCTGGTTAAGCTTCCTAGAGACAGAAAAGCTTTGAAAAACAAGTGGGTTTTCAGGGTGAAACATGAAGATAGTAACCCAGTTTCACGATACAAGGTTAGATTGGTTGTAAAGGGCTTTAATCAAAAGAAGGGAGTTTATTTTGATGAAATCTTTTCTCCAGTTGTGAAGATGTCATCCATTCGGGTTGCTCTGGGCTTGGCTGCAAGTCTAGATTTAGAGGTTGAGCAAATGGACGTTAAAACCGTTTTTCTCCATGGTGACTTAGATGAAGAAATTTATATAGAGCAACTAGAAGGTTTTGAAGTTAAGAATAAAGAGAATTATGTTTGCAAATTGAAGAAGAGCTTGTATGGTTTGAAACAAGCTCCCAGATAGTGGCACAGGAAGTTTGGTTCTTTTATGAGTCAGCAGGGCTTCAAGAAGACTTCTTCATATCATTATGTTTTTGTGCAAAAATTCTCTGATGGTGACTTTATCATTCTATTGCTTTATGTTGATGACATGTTTGTTGTTGGTCAGGAAGCTTGCAGAATTCAAAAGTTGAAGTAAGAGTTGAATGAGTCTTTTGCTATGAAAGACTTGGGACCAGCAAGATAGATTCTTGGCATGCAGATTGTTCGTGACAGAAAGGACAAGAAGTTGTGGTTATCACAAGAGAAGTACATTCAAAAAGTGCTTCGCAGGTTCAACATGGATAAAGCTAAGGTTGTCCGTACACCTTTAGTTATGCACTTCAAATTGAGCACGAAGCAGTGTCCTTCCAGTGATGATAAGAAAGAAGATATGAAAAAGTTCCTTATGCTTCAGCCGTTGGCAGTCTGATGTATGCGATGATTTGTACAAGACCAGATATTGCTCATGTTGTTGGTGTTGTTAGTTGTTTCTTTCTAATCCAGGAAGAGAGCATTGGAATGCTGTGACGGGGATTATGAGATATCTTTGTGGCACTTCTAGTCTGAGTTTGTGTTTTGGGACAGGCAAGCCTATTCTTTGTGGTTACACTGATTCAGATATGGCTGGTTATGTTAATACTCGCAAGTCTACTTCAGGGTACTTGATTACTTATGCAGGGGGAGTTGTGTCTTGGCAATCTAGGTTGCAAAAATGTATTGCTCTATCTACTACAGAAGCTAAGCTTATTGCTGCCGTTGAAGCTTGTAAAGAGTTCTCTGGATGAAAAGCTTTATGGAGGAACTTGGCTTTGCTTAAGAGAGGTATGTGCTTCATTGCGACAGCTAAAGTGCTATACATCTTAGCCAGAACTCTACATTTCATGTTAGGCCAAAACATATTGATGTGAGATACCATTGGATTGGAGATGTGTTGGATTCTAAGTTGCTTAAACTTGAGAAGATTCACATCGATGATAATGGTTCAGATATATTGACTAAAGCTTTGCCAAAAGGGAAGTTTGAAGAGTGTTGCTTGATCGCCGGAATAGCGATTTCCTCCACATAGTCGGGAGGGGGAGAATTGTTGGGTTTTTTGGTTTTTCCCTTCCTATGTGGATTTGAATTAATAAAACTCAATCCAATTTGGACCAGCCCACTTTTGTCCTAAAATCCACTATTTATAGGATCGACCTAGGTCTTATTTTTATAACACAAGAGTAAATTCATAGCAGCCATAGAGAGAAAAAAAAATTGAGAGATAAGAGGTGATTTTCGGACCAGTGAAAATCAGCTACAACAGTCCGCTTCAAATTGCGTTTCCCGATTTGTTAACCGTTGGATAGTTCTCAAATTTGAACTGGGGGGAGGGGGGGGGGGGGGGTTTCTCAACATCTATTTCTTCAATTTAAATGGTGGAGATTGGATTTTGTAGTTTGTAGCTCCAGTTTTTTATTACGAACAATAGCTCATTTTTAGGGGTAATTTCTCTTCTTTCTTCACTAGTTTTGGCGCTATCTTTTATGTTTTGTTGCTCGGTGTTTGGCGTTGATGTTGTAGCCATTTGGAGAACATTATTGTAACTCTTGTTGATTATAGTGAAGTTCTTGTGGGCCGGAGGTCCTGTGGATGTTTCCTCTTCATTGAAGCGGTTTTACCACGTAAATTTGGTGTCTCTTGCGTTCTATTTATTTTTGCTTGCTTTGCTATTTTATTGTTGGTATAGTTGCTGTCCGGATTTCCATTTGTACTAGTGTTTATTGTCTTCTCTTGATTCAAATAGTGTGGAAAGTGTTGACTTGGATATTTCTTCCGCTATTAACTTATCGTGCAATTTGATATTTGCTCATTTCTTCCCAACACCTTATTTTGAACTCAAGAAAAACTTTGACCAATCATTGAAGCTCCTTTTCAAATTAAATAGTTTACCTCTCAAAATATGGAACAAACAATAAAAACTAGCAGCAATCCAAAGCTTTACATTCCCTTCTTATATAGGTGTCAAATAAAATGTCAAAAAAGCTTTACATCTAAAATTTCAAATGTTGTTGCATGCAGGGGTGATTATTTGCTAGAATTTTTCAAGGGGACGTGAAATAAACCAAATCTAAAGTTCAATTCGTTTTTACCGAATTAGAGGGTGTTTGGACTTTTTAAAAGCTTATAAGCTATTCTCTCAGTTCCAAAATAAGTCTGACCTTAGCAAAAATCACGCCAAATAAGAAATCAATAAATACAATGTGGAGTTTACTAAACTACCCCTATTTATTAGTTTTTTTTTTTTAAATTGAGCAATATTAAAGAGGACTACTTCTTTAATGCTAAGGGCATAATTGGAAACACATGTCAATTTTTGTCTTGAATTCTTAAGATGACACTTATTTTAGAATAAATTTTCTTTGCTAACGTGACACTTATTTTGAGAGGGAGGGAGTAAAAGCTAAAAGTCATAAGTTGGGAACACCCAACTTTTTGCTTACTAGTTTCTAGGAACGCGCGTTGCGCGTGTGCCCCATATTAATGAGCACTATGCATTTGAATTATAAACAAAATTTAAAGAAAGACGTGTAAGTTCCGGAAAGTGAGAATGTTGATCCTATTTAGCTAACTTAATAAATGAGTATATGTTATCCCGTAGAAGTCCATGATGCCAATTGTGCCCCTCTCTGTGAGAAGATACTATTGGTCGAGGAGTGTTAGTTATAGTTATAAGAAGAACGATTATCATGGTTGTTGCATATGTTGTGAATGCACATAAACTTGAACCTACAAGAAAAAATAGTGAAATTGAAGACAATAATTCAAGATCGTAGAATTCATGATGGATATATAATAAAAATTCCAAATCTAAGTAAGAATCGAAAACCATGAACAATTTATAAAATATCAAAAAGATACTTACCCGAATAGGGAGTCAAGCTCTAACCAGTTCTCATAATTATTTGAGCACCACTCTTAACTGTAAGTGTCAATTATGTCATGAATCGTATCAACCTTTTCGGCGCATAAATTGCATCTTCAAATAGAAAAAATAGAAAGAAAAATAGGTTAGATACCAATACATTGATCAAAGAACAAAAACACATGCTTAGAATTTAATAATAGTTAAGAGTCAAATGTTATAAGATGAATATTTAGATGGGGTACACCACTTAATTCCATGGACATATGTGTTCCTTTCTCTCACCCCAACCCCATCCTTCCCCCCGTTTAATCCAAAGTACCGTTTGCACTTGTATGTAATTACAAGATTACAAAAAAGAATTATCGAACTTACATATAGCTATCATCAGGAATAGAAAGAAGCCATTGTTTTACCTCAAAAATTGGAATTCTACATATGATTTGGTGAGAGATTATGTGAAATTTGATATCAAGAATATGGGTCCTTGCAAATAAGTATCTCCTTTCTCATTTCTCATAGGAATCAAAGGGGTGTTGTTTCTTGATGAAATATATGCGTGGTAAAAAAAAAATGTCTGTTCAGATTCATAATTGCTACTGATTCTAAAATATAAATGACAAAAATGTAACAGCAGGCTCTTCATTTGCTCAAACATTATCATGGTTGTTACTTTTTACAGTATTTAATTCTCCAATGCAACTCCTCAAATTTTCCACATATTCTATAGAATCAAATTGATAAATCAGTGACATTTCAGCTAATTTATTGGACTAAACAGAAATCAATTTGAATTCGTGATAGGAACTTCTAATCCAACATTTATGTAATTAAAATATTACTATTTCATTATATGTTTAATTAGATTTTTATTTAGTGAAGGGGCAAAATGATAAACTAACTTTGAAGGATAGAACTTTCTATTTTTAGTATAATATGATGATTTTTGTAATTTTTTTGCCTGAAAATAAGTATTTGAAAGCACTTTTTATTATTCTCAAACACCACAAAAAGTAGAAAGGAGATTAAAAGCCAATAATCACTTAAAATAAACCAATCCAAACATCCTCTTAATTGTGTAAATAATTTTTGTTCGATCTTAACTTAAATTTCAATTCAAAACTTTCTTTTTTCAAACATGTGCGCTAGTGGTTAACACTACCAGTTGTGTTGATGTTATTGTAAATCATTATCTGTCCCATTTTCGGCCACTTCCTAATTATATACCCATCTGTTTGAAGAAACCTTCCTCCCCACCCCACCGCTAAAACTTAAAGAACAAAAAGAAAGGAAGATAGAGAATAGTGGATATTTTCCTCTTTATTCCTCCACTGTTTTCTTTTCTTGTGGTCCTTTTTTTTTTTTTTTTTTTTTTTTTTTTCTAGTCTTGTGTCCAGTACTCGCATTGGAACCCGAATATATTCGGATTCGAGCCGCGTAGGGCCCTATTGGGGGAAACGCTCCCTACTAAGGATTTTTCTATCCCCAGGACTCGAATCTGAGACGTATGATTAAGAAAGAAATAATCTCATCCGCTGCACCACTATCTTTTGATGGTTCTTGTGATCCTTTTTCAAGTACTAAGATTTTCTTAATTCTTTTTCGTTCAAGTTAGGGGTGTGTTCGATATGAAGGAAAACACTTTTTATAAAATAAATCATAAGCCTTCAGCCAAGTCGTATGATTGTGTAATGTGTAATTCACATTACATTTCTTAAGATATATAAACAGTAGCCACATGAAAAAAACTTTCTATAATCATAACAAAATTCCAAAAAAATGCATAAGCTTTACTTATCCAAATGTTATCACTTTCTCAAGGAAACAAAGAAAAAGTTAAACGGCAACATTCCAACTATAGTTTAACTTTTTATGTATGGTCAGTGTAAAGAAGTTTTAAGCTATCCAATTATTTAAAAGATAATTATGAAATATTGTTTCACTAAAATTTAGATTAAAATAACTTAAGAAGCGCGTAATATAAATTATCTGCGTAAAAATATATTGTTAGTCTAAAGAAATTTTGCACTATATATGTTAAATAATTGTAGTTCGTATTTGAATCACAAGAAGATAAATTAATTCTCCCTTACTTTCACTATAGTCCAGCTGACAATTTTAAGTTGGTGGTATCAGTAATCTAACGGTTTGTTTGGTACACAGACTAAATTATCCCGAAATTATAATTTTGGATCAAATTGATCCCATTTGGAAGGTGAGATAAAATAATTTCAAGTTTGATGAGATAATAAGGTGGATATTCCAGAATTAACTTTGAGCTTCGGTTATACTCTGTTTGCTAGAAGATATAAATTTATCTCAGGTCAAATTTATACCTTCTACCAAACAGAGTATAAAATTAATACTAAACTTAATCCTGAGATATCCACCTTATCCCGTGTACTAAACGACCCCTAAGCCCTAACATAATAAATTCTTAGACGGGAGTTTGATAGTATAACACACAATATGTATAGGGTTAGTAAGAAAGTTGACACGCTAGTGAAGCAAGGAGGTTCATATGATATTCCTTGCTAGTAAATTTTTGAGAAGACAGCTAAAATATCCTTTGTTATGAATTTGGATTAAAAATATTTATCCCATCATTAAAGTTTTCATATATACTCTTTTCTTAACGGAAATATCCAAATCCCACAAAAGACCCCGATTTTATTTTTTAAACATGATCCAACTAAGTAACCAGACCCAACTAAATAATAACTAATACAATCCCCTTATTTCCCCTCTCAAACATTTTCTACTTGTCTTCGACTTTAATCCAGAGGGCAACTGCAGATCATTTTTACCGTGCGATCATATTTGTTTATCAAGTTTTTGCAAATTACCAAAACTTCAGCCACCATACAAAGAATGGCCTCCATTTGTGTAAGGGAAAACTATGATCACCACTTGAAAAGTAGAAAACGTTTGAGAGAATTGTGGGAATGAGGGGATCGTGTGCGTTATTATTTAATTGGATCAAGTTTAAAAAATGAAATCGGATTATTGAGAGATTTGGGAATTTCCGTTAAAAGAGGGGGTATATTTGATAACTTTAATAATGGGAGGGGTATTTTTGACCCGAATTCGTAACTTAGGATATTTTTAGCCTTTTTCCCAAAGTATAGGGATATTTTTTACCCTTTTCCCTAATTTTTTTTGTAATCTATTACACATTACTCCCTCTGTTCCATAATAAATGGTTTTTCAACTTTTCAATTTTTTTCAAAATAAGTTGTATTTTAGAATTTCAAGAATACTTTGGGCAGATTCTTCCAAAATTGGTCTTATTTAAATAATCAAGATTCATTAACTACCTTTTTTTTTTCTAGGCATTTAATTGTGTAAACACAATTTGATTAGGGATGAATTAGTAAAAACACTCCTAATTTTGTAGTAGTAAGCGATTTTTTAAAAGGTATGTATGAGCTAAAAGAACCACTTATTCTGAAACGGAGTTATTATATTACAAGCCAAAAATAATAAATGCAATAAAAGGAAATTTATGTTCCTAAAAAAATATTTGGCAATTCTTTCACAGAAATAGCCAAATGGGGGTCCCCTCCCTTTGTCATTATGTCCCTTGTACACCACAGAAAAAAGAAAACTCTACTCTTTTTCCATCTCTTGCCTAAAACTGACACTCATATATGTCCATTGCTAAGTCACAATTACTCTACTTTCAGTAAAGCAAAGTGGGATAAAAAAGACAAGGAATTGTTTGTCAAAGCAACCAAAACCAAACATACTCAAATACAGTCTTCATTTTCTTTCCCACATTTACCCATGCCTATCATCATTAACATTTATCAACCTGTGATCTGATCAGTTTCTTGAATACTTAAAAACAGTCATTTCTTCTCCTTTTTCCTCAATTTATGAGCTAAAAAGTAATTTCTTGAATACTCATAAACATCCATTTTCTTTGATTGGGCCTCTAAGTGCTTCAAAATTTCCATCTTTTCATCAATCTTTGAGCTTCAAAAGAGTTTCTTGAAATGCTTCAAAAGCTCCATTTTTTTCTTCTCATTTTGTGCTGAAAAGTGTCAAGCCTTTTAATGCAGTACATCAAGAACCCTGGTAAACCTCTATAAATACTACAATTTATCCATCTTTTCTCAATCTGTGAGCTAAAAGACAGTTCTTTGGTTAAGAGATAACTGAAAATTTTCAACATTTAACACTTCTCATCCTAAGTTTTGATGATTTTTTTTTTTTTTTTAAATAATCAAGTGCTGCATCTTTTTTTCTCAATCTGTGAACATAAAGACAGTTTTCTAGGTAAAGGGTACTGAAAATATTCAACATTTAACACTTCTCATACTGAATTATGATGGATTCCCTTAAATTCTTCAAGGGTTCCATCATTTTTCTCAATGTTTGAACAGAAAGAGAGTTTTTTTTGGGTAAAGGGTACTAGTAATTTTCAACTTTTAACATTTCTCATACTGAATTTTGATGAACTTCTTTAAATTCTTCAAGTGGAGCATCTTTTTTCTCAATCTGTGAACTTAAAGACAGTTTTTTTGGGTAAAGGGTACTGATAATTTTCAACCTTTAACACTTCTTATCTGTAGTTTGATGTATTTCTTTAAATTCTTCAAGTGCTCCATCTTTTTTTTTCTCAATCTATGAACTGAAAGACAGTTTCTTTTTGTTAGGTGGTAAGCATCTTAGGTTGTGAGTTCGAGTCAGCAAAGGAGCGAAAAAAAGGCGGGAGCTCCCAGGGGAGGGTTAAAGAAAATGCCAAATCTTGGAGTTAATAATGCTGACACTGAGGCAAATGGTAGTGGCCGGCAGAGTGAGTTCCGCCGCCACCGTAGGCGTCGACGACGCCGGCAGCCATCCATGGCGGCGAGCAGTGAGACAACAACAACTGATGGGAGTTTACACTTCACTGATTCTGACTCTGATCAGTCTTGGCATGCACCTTTAGACTCTATGGATGGCATTTCATTAAGGGAAAATTACAGCTCAGTACCTTTAGGTGAGCTAGTTTATAAAATAGCCCGCAAATGTATAGGTTTTGTATATATATACTTAAATATACATATAATATACTCCCTCCGTCCCAATTTATGTGGCACCATTTGACTAGGCACGGAGTTTAAGAAAGAAAAGACGACTTTTTGAAATTTGTGGTCCAAAACAAGTCTTATATATTTGTGTGGGTATAAATCATCTCATAAAGTTAAATTGTTTTCAAATATAGAAAGTTGTCATTCTTTTTTGGACAAGCTAAAAAGGAAAGTGTGTCACATAAATTGGGATAGCGGCAATGTATACTTAATATAATATGCATATATTATACGTATAATATACATCAGTGTATATGTATTGAATATTTGGGCTACTATCGGTAATTAAGTTTGGTCAATTATACATTTACGTAAATTTCCCTTTCAGTAAATTGTGAGCAGCCAAAGAGGGACAAGCAAAGGGGGACTATTTCTTTGTCTGATGAAGAGATTGATTTGGAGAGTGGTGAATTGGAGATGTTGAAGTTGCATAATAAAGAAGAGAGGGATTGTAGGATTTGTCATTTGAGTTTGTTGAAAAGTGGAGGGATTAGTAGTAGCGGTGGAGACCAAGTACAAGAGAGTAATTCAGTAGGGATGGCTATTGAATTGGGATGTTCTTGCAAAGGTGATTTAGGTGCTGCTCACAAGCAATGTGCTGAGACTTGGTTCAAAACCAAGGGAAACACGTGAGTATACATACCTCCCATCTTTTGCTATAACTTGTTTTACAGTTGCATTAGATTTTGTGTTAGTTAAGTAATTATTTGGCAGAATACATCGACAGTCCTTAAACTTGCCAGTAAATTTCATTTAGACACTCAAATTATGGCCTGTTTTGATTGAGCACCTGAACACATGATAAAGTGTTTGTATTAGACACTTCCGACTCAAAATTTTGAAAAAGCTTTCGCACGTGTTCTCAATTGCCCATTACGTAGATAGGTTAATCACTTAAAATGTGTCACATCCTTAAATTATAAGTATCACCCTCAATAAGCCGTAAAACCTCATTCATGGTCCAATTGATGTTGATGTTCTTTAAAGGAGGAGGCATATTTTATATGATTGATTTATTTCGCGTAATGAGCATTTGTGAACACGCAGAGAAACTTTTCCAGATTATGAATCGGAAATATCTATAAGGAATACTTTGTCATGTGTCCAGGTGCTCACTTGGAACATACTGTAGTTCAAGTATCTAAATGAAACTTACTAACAAGTTTGGTTGTCGATGCACTAAGTCTAATAATTTAGTTCTGCTGGAGACTTGTATGCAGAGACGGATATATGATTTAAATTTGATGGGTTCAAACTTTATGTTATCACAACAAAACCCAATGCACCTTTTCTATTATAGGTTCAGAATAATATTTGTCCAAATTTTAGTGCTTTTTTCATGTATATATCTTGCTCCATGTACAAGATGCTAGGTTTAGTTGAACCTGTAAATTAGATGAAGCATCTGCCTCTGCTTGTATGTAAGTGTAAAATGGACAAGAATAAAGTGCAATGGGTATACAGGATTTATAGAGCCAACCCCGTTAGTTTAGGATTTAGGCACATTTGATTGATTGATTAATCTTCTCTAGCTCTTGCATGACAGGAGTAATTTTTATGTTTAAGTTAATTTGTATAATCTGCTCGTGATCTGTTCTCATAATATCTGATGGTTTGGCGAGTGTGAGGGATTCTGGGCTACCTTCATGCTACTGGAATTTACCACTAGTTCTTCAGAATGCAAAATTCTGATTGCTGCTACTATGTACTGGAAAATTTACTAACGAAGTCACCAAACTTTTTCTCTAGTCTGCAGTACATTGCTACTCCGTTTAAGTAGTTCCGCAACTCCAAGTTAAGTTTCTTTTCCTAACATATTGGCATTGCTGGTCTTCTCATTATATGTGACTTAGAGATTGGTGGGATTCAGCCCTAACTATTAATAGATCCATTTATCTTTAGAAGGAAAGCTGAGTTTACGCTATTACTTTTATCATTTTCTAATAATTTGCTGCATCATCCACGAATATCAGTTCAGATGTCTACTCTATCTTCCCACGTTGAACGGTTTGATGCATTTTGCTGATATTTGACTCTATAACCACCGTTGTTTGTGTCCAGCTCTTTTTCCATTATTAGCATTTTCTCGTTATCCTTGTTCTTGTGCCCTTTTTGTTGCCATATGGTATACGATTATAGTATAATCGTCTACCAGGAGCTATAGAACCAGACCATTAATAATCACACGAATCCTTCAGAAAAATCGAAAAGGTTCAATACTGAATTTTCTCGGGACCTTTAAATTTGTAGTAAGTTGATGAAATTTGTGTTCTATCTGGATATAACATAGTCCTTGTGTTTCACTTTTTGTCCTAGTTACTATTTGGAGAGTCAAAGGATGCTTTATTGACCATGACATCTTCAAAGTTGTGACTTATAGTACCTTTTATGTAGTCTCTAAATATGTAAACGTTGTTTCGAAAAGATTGAAGATTCTATGTTCAAATTCACACCGAAAATTCGTTAATTTGACCCTCGCACAGCGAATCATGTCACTCAAATTGAAATGGGGGAGGACCTTTTATAGCTTTATGGAAGAATGGTCTAGAATGGCATGTTAGGCAGAGAATAGTACCTTCTCTATTACTCCCTCCGTCCCAATTTATGTGACAGTATTTGACTGGGCATGGAGTTTAAGAAAGAAAGTAAGACTAATAAAATCTGTGATCTGACCTGCAATCATCTCTCCTTTTGTGTACATTAGTTTTCAATATGTGTTTCAAATATGCTAATTCCCTGAATTCTATGATTCAGAATTTGTGAAATTTGTGGTACCATTGCACTGAACGTTGCTGAAGAGCAAACAAATGATGCCAATAACTCTACAGTAGGCACTCTTGCAGCATCCACAGCACCTGTATCCCTTTCTGAAACCCAAGGCTTTTGGCAAGGTCGCCGTGTCATGAATTTCCTACTTGCATCCATGGTTTTCGCCTTTGTCATCTCGTGGCTTTTTCACTTCGATATATTGCCCTAGATTTTACGGAAGATCATCCTGTCAGAAATAACATGTTCTGTATTGTGAGAATCAACATAAATTAACTCGCTTTTACGTTGGCTGTCAACCTACCGCAACTTTACTCCTTTATCCAAGCTTTGGACTTGGAGAAATGTTTTGTTAACTCGTAAAACATCAACAGCTCCAACCCCGGCAATTTCTGATGTCGAGCTACATCTAGGTAGAGGAATATTCAGATATTATCTTAGTTACACGGGTTTATAAAGATGATGTGGTATCTAGTAATTCAGAGGGCAGAGCCAGGATTTAAAGTTTATGCGTTCTGGGTTTTAATCTTTTTAAGTTACTGGTTCTGATTCAATAATTTGTATATATCCAGAGAATTTTTAAGACAAATAGAGGGTGTGAACCAAAGCTTCTGGGTTCAGCCAGACCCTTAGCTGACACTCTAGCTCCGCTCCTGTCCAGTATAAGCCATGCTATAAACATGTCCACTTTATATAGGGGATTCTGAGATTAACTTCTCGATCTTGTTTGCGATGATGATTGTTGGCTAGAATAGAAAGTTTTGTTCATCAAACACCTTGATGAATGTAAAGTTCTTCCCAGCTAGTGTACCTATGTAAGTATGTATAGAAGTAGAATTCCGTTGTATATCATCCTTGAAATTTTTGTACAAATATCTCATGGCTCTTAGTTGAATTGTAGCTTATGTTAATCACAGCTCTATGGTTGTTGCAATTGCGTAAAAAGCACCCAAGTGTTTTCTTTGATAATTGTGTGTTCTGATTTGCTTAGGCTCATCTCGACTACTCCACCGAGTATACGTTACTTTCCATTAACACGGGTGTCGGGCAACTATGCTACTATGGTTGTTGCGATCAGCTGTGTTGCTAATGAACTTTTCAATGCAAATTACTTCTTATAAGTTTATCCCATTTACCTTTGTAAGTTCTTTCATTACAAAAATTGCAAGCTATTTGGAGATCTGGTGCTTCATATGGTCAAGAAATGACATGTATGATCAGGATGTAAAGAGATTTTGCGATTGGATTTAAGTTATAAATTCCATTTATACTAAGTTATCAAGGCACTTATTAATAGAGACAATTGCATATGTGTGTGTGTGTATATTACTATATAATATAAGAGGGAATGTGAGGACTTTTGTAGTCCTCACAAGAGTTTCCCAAATTTTTAAAAACTTTTTAATTAATTACTTTTATGTCCTAATTTTATTTATTTAAGTAATTTTTTTGATTTTTTATTTTTAAGGTCTACTTTTCAAAAGCTATCGAACCTGAGGACTTTTGTAGTCTTCACAATAATTTCTAATTCTTTTAAAAAAAAAAATTAATTACTTTTAGGTCCTAATCTTATTTATTTAAGTCAATTTTTTTATTTTTTATTTTTAAGGTCTACTTTTCAAAAGTTATCGAACCTTCTACCTCATTTTTCATGTTCTTTGATTTTCTGGTTCGTGCTCGATATCCGCATTTAAGCCCAATTAATCTAGATAATTAGCACTGTATCGCGCCTATTCGGAGGGAACGCTTCCTCCAAAGATTTTTTTCATATCCATGTTCGAACCCCTAATCCCTAATTAAGAGAGGAGCAGTTCCATCCGCTGCACAAGTTAAATTATGTCTTTGTCTTAAAAGTTCATTAACTATGTATAGATTATTTATTTAGAACTAAATAACTTCAGAAAATTAGGATATATAAGTTATAAATGTCAAATTCTGGCTCCGCATTTGATTTGAAGTAAATAATTTTATCAAAATGGAAGTTAAAATATTAAAGCAGTGGAATGAAAATTTTGCTTTTATATAATTACCCACTTGTGGGACTACAATGGGTATATGGTTGTTGTTGTTGTACACTTGTACTAACACAGATTATATTTTTTTAGTTAAAATATCTACTTTTATATCTTGAGTTTGGGCCCGGACTTAACACGGGCCTCACATAACTAGTATATATATATATATATATATATATATATATATATATATATATATATTGACAATGTAAAGGTTTTCTACACAACCAATGTAATTATACATGTTGCAACATTGTTAAATTCCGTTTATACTAAGTTATCAATGCACTTATTAATAGAGATATTTGCAATTTCCTTTTAAGTTGACTCGACTGTGTAAATATCCTTTACGGTGTCACGTAGAATATGAATGATTGTGTCAAATGTACCTTTGGATTTGATGGTCCCAAATTCTTAAGACACTCAGCAAGCTTCATTGACCAGAATCTTTTGGTTTGTTTTTTAATTTGTTTTCCTGGTTTAGTATTATTGTTATTCCTTCTGATGCTTGGACCAAAATTGCAAATGGAAACAGTTTTCTCACTTAAAAGGCTTTGTAATAAAACTACTCAATGGAAAATGAGGACATAAAATCTTTCTCCTTGCACATTCTTTTGTGGCATATGAAATGGAATATGATAGCATATTGGGTCAATACATGAAGTTCTAATCTTTTACAGAAGGCATTTCTCGCTAGACGACTAATAAGACCACTAGCCTTCAAGGACATTCTCTAAGATATGACTTCGGCCACTTCTAGTTCTTGGACCGAATGGAAAAGATGCAAAGTTAATAGAGAAGTGAGAGACTTACACAATTGAAATAACGGAAGGTAAGGTGCTCTATGACAACTAAAGCAAATAAAAAACAAAGGGAGATATCCAAAGCGCAACCAAATTTGAGAACTTGTTGGCCTCATTTCATTGGTATTGCTGGCTAAAGTTTCTATGGATGGAGTTCGTAAACCACGAACCAGTAAAAAGGACACGCAATTATATAGCTTTTACAGCGATGCAAGCTGATAAAAGATCCATGATTCACTATCACATAAACTAGAACATAAAATTACTACTTACAACAACCAATGTGCACACTAAATTTCCATACAATCCAAGGTGCATTCTATAGCATGATTATGCAAAAAGCAACTTTGTGCACCAAATAAATGAAGCAACAACATTTAAATTTTCCCCCGTGTTTGCAAAAGGTGACAAAATTTCACACGGACAGAAGGCTATATAGTTAGTCAATCATTTCTTGATATCCATAGCGCTCAGACCTTTTCCAGTTTTAAACTTTAAAATAGCCTGATCAAATGTGCCTCTAACGTGCTCGCAGATAAGCATTAGATCCTGACATGAATCATTCAATACCTCCCTTGCTGGATCACCTGAAATAGAAGACCACCAAAGTTGCAGAAAATCTTAATGTACCAAAACTCAAACGGAGATCCACAACATTTCTCAGAACAGAAGTGTATAAACATAAAAGACAATTGCAAATTGCTTTGAAGGATTTCCAAGCTGTCATATCATACAATGTACAATGGTATGCCCCATAGCAATCTCCAAAAATAAATTTCTACTCCATCGACCAGATCAAATAAGCAGGAAGAAGGAGGGGAATTATTAATGGGAAGAGCATCACAATATATATAACTCCAAAAAAAACCAAATGGGCAGAAAGTGACACCAACAAAATTACTGACTGCCAAGAATGTCCTGAAAAAGCTACTTAGAAAGTCAATCATGGACGTTTTAGCAAATATCAAGCAAGTTACATTAGTATGGAAGCAGAACTCAAATTTGAATGATAGATAGACTAAGTTTTAAAAAATCAGAAAACATGTTCCACAAATGCACGAGGAAAGGCCACACAGCCTCTAAAAGAATACTATTGCTAAAGAATTATCTAAGCTTTTCTTTATTACTTCCTCTGCCCCAATTTATGTGGCACAATTCGGATTTCGAGAGTCAAGCATCTTAATTTTGACCGTGAATTCGGGCATGAAATTTTTAAGTTTTTTGAAATGAAATTTACATATTTGAAAACTCCGTAAAAAGTACTATACGTAACAATAATTGACGTAAAAGAAAGACCTGTTTGAATCTCGAAATCCGAAAGGTGCCACATCATTTGGGAGGGAGGGAGTATAAGTTAGAGAAATATCTAAGTATTTAAGCTTTACCAGTAGTCTGAACTCTTATGTTAACTCGAGCATCAGAAGGATGTGGAATGCTGTAACCGCAAAATGTTACTCGGGGACTGCAAGAAAGTAGATATCAGTTAATATGAGATCCTATGTTGTTGCACACACCGCTGCTTAGAATAAGGGATAATTACATTTTAGGACCGCTCAAAAAAAATAATAGCCAGCAATTGTATAAATTTTGTATATTAAGTATAAATATACATAGTATATATATATAATATACATAATCCGTTTATGTGTTTTGAATATTTTGGCTAGCACCCGTAAATAATTTCGGCAGACAGGCAAAAAATGAAGAAAGCCCACTAAATAAAGGGGAAGGGGGGATGGCAGACAGAACATGCAACGACAAGATTAACATGAGATAAGTGGAATGTAAAAAATGAGATACGGAGGCCATCTGTTTTACCAGTTGAGTTTTAAACTTGAAGCAAAATTCTAAAAGATAATTTATATCAGGAAATAAAAACGCAACAAATGAGATAGTACTTGCAGTGATTACTGCATAATGAAAGAAGAAAGCAAAAAGGAAGAGATGAATTACTAACTCTTGATTTAGAGTGTATCTGATAGCATTTGCCAGTGTGTGGTCCTCATCTGTCAACGAGAATGTTGCTTTTGATTGATCTTCGAATGAACCGTGTTCCATTGACTGTTTAAAGAAACGAGGATGATTTGAAAATAATTACGAAAATTTTCAAACTAAAAAATATGCAATCTATGGATTAAATAAGAACAATATAAAAGTGAAATAAGAGTTGTCAAATTGGTCAGAAAGCAAACTTCTTTCACTTTTTTATCAAGTCTTAAATAATATTATTTGATCAAGAGCAAACTTCTTTCACCAAACACATGTTTCTCCTGATTAGTGCTCATCAGAAAGTAATCAACTTAGTAAGGACCTTAATTATGCGGTCCACTGAGACCAAAGCATAAACAGCTATGAATGTTTCAACTAGTCAGAGGCACTAGTTTTCTAGCTTTGGATTGCACATAAAAGTATTTTGGACAGACTAAAGAGAACAAAATGGATGAAGAAAATGAAACAGTGCCAAAGGAATAGAAACTTGAGGATATTTTTTGTAACTCAAATAGGCAAAATTCTTCAAATTATTTTTTACTGCACAAATTAGTTTACCATCATAACTTCAAGCAATTTTCACATGGGAAGTAAAAAGAAAGATATGATCTTGTAAAATTCAGGAGATATCATATCAATGGGTGTCATATATAAAAAGAGCTATCATATCAGAGTTGGGACTTTCTTTTGAGAAATGGGAGCAAACAGAACATTATAAAATTCAACATATTTCTTGCTTTACCATTGAATACCAGTGCAATAAGAAGGTTTTGATCTAACTACAGATAGACAAAATGAAAATATCTACAGATAGACAAAATGAAAATATCTGGCGAAAGAGATGGAGAGGAGCAAGTTAGCAGCAAAGGAGGATTAGCAGCTGAAATTTTGCTGTTGATTTTTTCAATTTTCAGCCAAACCACTAGAATTTTCTTTACAACTTGATAACCGCGGTCTCTGGGCTAGCTTGCGCGCACCTTGACTAATTCCACAAGGCACCTGCTAGGCTGCAACCTACCACCAGCAGGTCAAGGTCCTTACATTTAACTGGGTACCGAAGGATAATTTTTGATTGGTAAAATATATCCTATGTAATAAATGTATAATTATATTTATCCATAGTCTACTGTTTAATTTTAAGTCTCCATCCACTGACGTCAAACAGTAAATTTCCTTATCACCTTAAGAAATGACGATGCAGTCACTGATAATTCCAGTATATGTAGAATGTAAACTGCAAAGTTTAGTTTTTCCTAAATTTTAAACTATGAACATAAATGTGCCGATTTGCGTTCTGTGTCAAATCTAGAACACAAGAGTTCAATCTACTTCCCTTGTGTTTTCAGATTCAGAAATCAATGAAAGCAACATGAAGCAACTTCCGAAAACAAGGACTCCTTCTATTCCAATTTATGTGGAAGTGATAATATTTAAAGATTCAAAAAGTTTTTTCTTTGACTACAATTTTCTCAAAAACTCTTTTGAATTATGTATTGATTATGTTGACTTAAAGTACTTTTCACATAGTTTTCAAAACTGCAAAATCTACTCTAAAAAAACTTTGAAGAATCTATGCCCGAGTACACACAAAAAGCTAGATGATTTGACCCTTGTATTCCGAACCCCTTCATATAAATTGGAACAACGGTGCACTAATATATAATCTAACCCAATTAACCAAGATTGTGGAATATAATCAAGAAATCTGAATCATTGAGCAACTCCAGGAAAACGAGGCAAAGGGAAAATTCAACAATGGAGATGAAAATAAAACACTTACAACAAATGGGGTACCTTAATATAAGGCCAAAGGAATAAACTTTGATGCTACACCGTGAGCAATGCTTGAATTTAGGTTGAAAAAAAAACATCGACTTCCTCCTTCCCATTTTATGTGGAAGTGATATTATTTGGGGAGTCAAAAAGTATTTACTTTGACCCTCGCTTCACATAAATTGGGACAAGGGGAGTACTAATACATAATTTAACCCAATTATGCAAGATTGTCAAATATAATCAAGAAATTACAGCAATGGAGATGAAAATAAACACTTACAACAAAATGGGTACCTTAATTCAGGGCCAAAGTTGTTAACTTTGAGCAAAAGGTTGGAAGAAAAAAAAAAAGAACAACTCTGAAGTCTGCAGAGGAGAAGTGTTAAGAGAGAGGAAAATAGTTTAGGGTTTATGGAGGGTTTAGTTTATTTATTAGGGAAAGGAGTAAAGGACGTAGGTTTAATTGGTGGCAATTGGCTTGAGCCTTGGGGTGCTCCCTTTCAAGGTCTCAAGTTCGAAACCCACTGGGTGCAAACAATTTTTGAGGGCCATCGGACTGGGTAAAACCCTGAATTACCCGTGGTGCACTTGCGGGAAACTCCTTGCCGTGGGCCTGTGCACCCCCAGGATTAGTCGGGGCTCAAAGAGCCTCGGACACCCGGTGCTTAATCAAAAAAAATAAAAAATTATCACTTTATTTTATTAAGGTTACTTAATTATGTTTTCTAACTTTGAGCTATTCTCACATGGGAAGTAAATAAGAAAGATAATGTCTTGTAAAATTCAGGAGATATCATATCAATGGGGTGTCATATATAGAAGGAGCTATAATATCACAGTTGAGACTTTCTTTTGAGAAATTGGAGCAAAAAGAACATTATAAAGTTCAGCACACTTCTTATTTTACCATTGAATAGCAGTTCAAGGCCAAAGGTGTAAACTTTGAAGAATATATACCTTAATACACACAAAAATTAGATACATTAACCATTGCACTCCAACCCCTTCACATGAATTGAGCGACTAGCATATAATTTTAAAACATCACCAAAGATTATGGAATATAACCCAGTGTTATCAAAAGCGAAAAGCGCGAAAAAAGCTCTAAGGTCAGCTGGGGCTTTAAGCGCGACGCGCATATAAAGCGTGGGCTTTAATGAAAAAAAGAGCAATGGTGCAAAAATACAAATATATATATGTTTAGTCCAAGATTAATAATAATAAGCATGAATAACAAATATATGGACAAAGAAATTGTAAAAATATTAAGATAAAGTGAAATATCAATCATCTAGTGTCACCTCCTCAAGAGAGGCTCATTGGCAAGGAAAAGTATGTCTTAGAGCCTTGATGACAACACTGAAGCGCACATAAAGCGAGGCGAAGCGCTCAACATGTTTTGAGCCTCGCTTCAGGGCTTAAGCGCGCTTAAAGCGCCCCTTTGATAACACTGATATAACCAACAAATTTAAAATCATTAAGCAACTCTAGGATAACGAGGAAAAGGGCAAACCCACCAATGGAGATGAAAATAAATACTTGCAACAAATGGGTATCTTAATTCAAGGCCAAAGGTGTAAGCTTTGATGAATACATGCCTTAATACACACTCAAAAATTAGATGCTTTGACCCTAGTACTCCGAACCCGTTCACATAAATTGGAACAAGGGGAGTACTGATATATAATTTAAACCAATTACCCAAGATTGTGGAATATAATCAAGAAATTTGAATCAATAAGCAACTCTAGAAAAAACAAGTCAAAGGGAATTGAGAAGATGGAAATTTCACTAACTGGGTACCTTAATTATGTCGACTTATAGTACTTTTTATGTAGCTTTTAAAACTGCAAATAATTTTAAGAAACTTGAAGAATTTATGTCCGAATAGACACAAAAAATTTAAATATTTTGACCCTTGGTGTATTAATACATAATTTAACACAATTAACAAAGATTGTGGAATATAATCAAGAAAGTGAATTGGGAACAGGGAAATTTCAGCAATTTGAGATGAAGATAAACATTTACAACATAATGGGGTACCTTAATTTAAGGCCAAAGTTGTAAACTTCGAGCAAAAGGTTGAAAAAAAACACAACTTTGAACTGAGAAGTGATGGCAAAGTTGCAGAGGAGAAGTGTTAGAGAGAGGGGAAAATAGTTTAGGGTTTAGGGAGGGTTTAACCGTTTAGGGTTTAGGAAGTAAAGACGTAAGTTTAATTTCATTTAAGTTAATTCACGTCTTTTTATGGATTTTTATTAAATTAATTTTGTTAAAGTGGATATTTTTAATTCAACCAAAATTGATGTACATTTAGGGCTTGTTTGGAAAGCCACTCATGTAATGGAATTGAATGTAATTACACAGTTTAATATGTTTATCATGCTAAATTATTACATGACCATCATGTAATTGGGTGTAATTGGGACGGTGTTGTTACACTCTCCAATTCTGAATAAAGAGTTGGGAATTTGGTGCAATTACTTGGTTACTTTTTATTTTTATTTTCAAATTTGAAGATAAATTTTTTTACCTAATAGGTTTTGTAGAAAAATATGAAAACAATGCAATTGTTACACTCTATGTTGATTTGAGAAAAATAATTACCTGATTTAGCCCATCTTTTATTTCTTACCCGCGTTAGCTGTCGGAGTGGTCATCTTCCTCATTCTCTCTGCTGAGAGCACTGGAACAATCCCATAATCGACCCTATTTCTAGCCCAAAACACCCCTCAGCCTTGCCACCTGAAACGACTTCAAAACACCCGTCAAGATCAATACCGGAACCGAACCCCCCACCACTAAAGCACCATGTGAGAAGCTCGTTTTTCAACTTCATCATTGAATCCAGATCCACTGTTATACCATCGAACTACTCCTATACCACCGAATATCCACCCATGAATCACCAATCTGCATCTTCATTTCGATTTACCTGTCATTGATCTTCCATTTGATTTGATTCGATTCGATCTTAGCAAAAACAACCAGGTAAAGTGTATATAAACACCTCTTATATATTATTGTGCACTGTTATACCATGTATAAGTGCGTTAAGAGATGTTTATACATTATGTATAAACATCTCTTAAGTATAACCATCTCTTGTATAAGTTTGTATAATATTATATACTAGTATAAAAGTGTGTATAAACACCTTTTATATAAAAGTGTGTATAAACACCTTTTATATATATTATTATATGTTAACCGTATATTCAAAAGTATAAATTGTAAACCAGAAAATATAAGAACAAAAGTGTAGTTTCGAGCCCAGAGAAAACTGTATTTCCTTAAGGAATTTCATCCCCTCACAATTGCCCAAGGTTTGGATTAATTCCTCCCAGGATGGAACGAAACTCTATTCTGCAATACTGGCAATCGGAATTGCAGAACTTCAGCGAACTCAACCAACGGATGTAATCACACGGCACTTACAGTTTTTCTATTTTGAAAACGATGCAAGAAAAGGGGATGATTTTTTTTTTTAGGAGAAGCCTTTGAAAATTTATAGCCATTGAAAAAGTGCAAAGGTATAACATTAATTCGTGCATTATTTAATTAGTTAATGTATAAACATCTCTTATCAAACCTTCAATTACTTAAATCGTACACTTTTGATTCTTTTACTTGTGAATATTCACAGATTTATCATAAATATTAACCGATTCACCACTTAATTACACATATATTATGTTAAATTTGTAATGCTACTTCATATTTAACAGTAATATTATTCTATAACTAATGAAATATAACAAATTTTCTACGTGAAATGACCAAAAATACACATTTTAATTACTTGAAGTAAATATAATAGCCATATATCACAAGGATCAAAAATAAAATATATGGATAACTTAGAGACCAAAAGTACTATTGTCCCTTATTATTTTCACAAAACATAAACGGGTCGAGAACGACAATATTCGGGTCGGATTCTACCTCTACCCCAAGGGTTCCCCATTTGGAAAGAACCCAAAGAACCCTAGTTAAACCCTAATAAACAAAATCTCCTTTTTTCTCTCCTCTCTGAAATATAAAAGAGCAGAAGATAACTTATCGGTAAATTTCTTCACTCTATTGTGTCATTCTTGTTTGAACATGAACAGATACATTCATAATTATGCAGATTTAGGATTTCATATCAGTAGTATGTAAAATGTCATCATATGCAATTTTTTTTTTTTTTTTTTTTTGTAGCAATAGATCCCACTTAGCATGAATATACATGTATAGGCAATGCTTTTTTTTTTTTATTAGCAATAGATTCAACTTAGTATGAATATACATGTTTTCACAAAATAAAAATAAAAATCAGTAGCTACAAATTAAGTAGATTCTTTTCTCGGGGGGGGGGGGGGGGGGGGTATTGTGAAGAGGGTTCAATTGAATCAGCCCCATTGGAAAGTTACTTGGTCTAATTAGTATAAAGACATTTTTTTGTAAATGTATTAGTTGTTGAACCTCATTGGTGTAGTTAAGTGTATTCACCCATTATGAAAGTTTGTATCACAATGTTTTCGTTGAAGCAATAGATTCCACTTAGCACAAATAAAAGTCATATGCATTTTCCAGTAGTTTGTAAAATATCACCATATGCACTGTTTTTTTTTTTTTTTGCAATAGATTCCATTTAGCATGAATGCACATATTTTGGAGGAAAAAAAAAGAAAAAAAAAACTCATATGCATGTGGATGAATCTGTGCTAGATACAAATGCAGTAGATTCTTTTCCAGTGGTGGAGCTAAATGTTGTGAAGAGGGTTCAATTAAATCCCCTTTGTCGGAAAGTTATGTGGTGTAATTAGCACAATAAGCTAAATTTTTTTGTAAATATATTAATTGTTGAATCCCATTGGTGTAGTTAAGTGTATTCACTCATTATGGTAGTTTGGATCTTTTTAAATCCCTTTCCCCGGGCAGAAGGGCATGGTGACTTGACATTGTCCTTACTATAGATAGATATATGTATATGTATATGTATATGTATGTACACAATATAGTACTTTGTCTGTCCCAATTTATGGTAAGGTGTTACTTTTTGGTGAGTCAAACAGTTTTTTCTTTGGACTATAGTTTTTTCAAGCTTCTCAAAAATATTTTGAAACATCAACTATGTTGACTTGTAGTACTTTTTGTGGAGTTTTCAAATATTTAAATTTTATTTGATTTTTATGAAGAATCTAGTCAGACTTAAGTGTTTTGACCCTCGTACTCCGAACCGCTTCATATAAATTGGGACAGAGGGAGTTGTAGAGTAGTCAATGTGATCTAGTGGATGGCAAATAGAAATGCTTATAGATGAGGTATGCAAGGGTAGTTTGCCGGCCATGTGTATACATATATGGAGTCCAAGGCAGTGTGTGCATTCAAACTTGCTACACACATAGCAGATTCACTGCCCAGGGCATAAGGGTACGATCATTGGGCGTCATCCTTAGGCTAATGTTTTCTTAGCACATTTTCTGAATGCTTATTTTTGGACTTGGATTCAGACCTGTAATTAGACTTTTGTATACACACATGCAAAAAGCATTGAGTTGAAGGCTGTTGGTGCAGTAGCAATTAGTACACATAATACAGTAGATTCATCTCGCAGGACATAAGGGGTATTATGATTGAACATCATCCTCACATTCCTCGGTTTTGTTAGGTTAAAGTTGTTTCAGCATATTTTCCCTCAGGGCTTTTGTCTAGTATTAAGAGCGTAGCTTGTGATATGTGAGTTAGGCGCATGTCACGGGTTTGAACCTGACCGCAGTCAAAAGCCCGGTATTTAAGTGGAGAAGGCTAGAGGGGCGGGTCCACCGAGTTTCGAACTGCGCATCGCTGGTCCTGGGGGATTTCTCGGTCATAAAAAAAAATCTTTTAGCATATTTGATGTTCTCTTTTTTCTTGCATTGTGATCAGACATGTAACTAGACTTTTTGATCTAAAGTGTTGTTTTTTCTTGTCTCACAGCTCTGTAAAGATGGCTGCTAATAACGTACCAACAGAAGTTGAAAGCCAGAAGGTTCTTTACTTTTGCGATGTGTATCATTTTATCTTTGTTTATCTGTAAGGAAGAATCCTTTCTGTGTGGTTATCACACATTTGTTAGTAACTCCAGCTTTCAAGTTTCTAAATATTTGCATTCTACATGTGATGTTGAATGCAGAACTTTTCAAGCTAAAAAATTTCTGGGTGTTCTTACTCCCTCTCCTATTTCCTTATGTGTGCAGATTTTTGGCTTAGCCGAAACGGAAATGGAGTACAGGGTTGAATTCTTTAACAAGTAAGGTGTTCCAGATTGTAGCTGTTCCAATCACAAGTCTCTTTAGTAGTATCTTAATAGCAGAAAAGTTTAAATCTTCTTGGGGCTCGTAAAAAAGGGTTAATTACATTTTAGACCACTCAAAAGAATAATAGCCAACAAAGGTTTATGTTTGTATATTAAATATAAAATATACTTATAATATACATATTGTATACATAAAATATACATAATCAGTGTATAGGTCTTGCATATTTTGGCTAGCGCGTGTAATTAATTTCGGGCGACGGGCCAGGAATGAAAAAATCCCCAAAATAAAGTAAAGGACTTCATAATTGTCCATACAATTCACTTTTCTCTCTAATTCAGCTGTAGTATTGTTGCATAGTTCCTCCCATCGAAGACGTGTACACAATTTCTGAACTTCTATACTTTGATGTTTCTTGTTGTGATCTAGGCTCACCCATACATGTTTCGACAAGTGTGTCGAGAAAAGGTACAAGGAGCCTGAGCTATATATGGGCGAAAATACCTGCATTGATCGTTGTGTCTCAAAATATCAGCAGGTAAATCATTCAGTAATTTCATTTTTAGTACTTTTCTGTTTCCTTTTGGTGGGAGGATAAGTGATCAATCTGGTTGCAGTTAAATGAAATTTCAATGTAGTAATTTTGAAATTACAGTTGCCTTTTTCACTCAAAAGCAGCGGAAACTATGACCTTTTTCTTCCTTACATTTTGTGTGTTATGCACTTTACCAGGCCCTCTATCAGATTCTAGGTTTAGATAACAGTTCATATACTTCCAGTTATTTTTTCTTTTCCGGGCTTTCTGGTCGTTGTGGATTAAAGCAAACAAGTATTAAGTTCCTCATCCAAACAAAATATTCATACTGAATGATAATTCTTACTCCGTCCGTCCCAATTTATGTGAAATTCTTTCCTTTTTAGTCAATTCCAAAAAGAATGACACCTTTCTATAATTTTTTTAATTGTTAAATGACATTTTTCTATATTTAGTAACAATTTAACTTTAAAACTTCTCATTTTACCCTTAATGAGATGATTCATATTCACACATATATCCAGATCTAGGATAGCGGGTGCGGGTTCCCGGAGCCCAATAACTCTTGCACAGACCTTGTATTTATATTGAGAAATCTATTATTTTATAAGAAATATTTGTTACCCAGTAACAAAGCAATCTCTTGGTCCAGTGGCAGTGATGGAACCCACTTGAGCTTAGCTGACCTTCTGGGCGGGGGTTCGATCCCCCTTGGGCACATATAAAGAAGTTTTCTTTTTTTAATTTGAGATTATTGGGAATCCATAAACTTCAAATCCTGGATCCACCTCTGCATATATTTGTGACTTATTTTATACCACAAATTTCATAAGTCTTACTTTCAGTCTTAAACTCCGTGCCAGTCAAACACCTTCACATAAATTGGGATGGCGGGAGTACTATTTTACCTTGGGGGCTATGTTAGAGCCATAGAGGTCACTTGATGGGGCCGCTAGAGGTTGGGGAAAGGTTCAGGGCAGATAGCTTCGAAGAGAACTTTAGTCAATAAATGGATTTAGGAAAAGTTCCATTTTATAAAGTCTGAGGGGGCTTGTAATACTCATGCTAGTTTACTTTAAGTAGATATTTAGCAGATTCCTTTTAGTCCATTAAAGCTGATTAAACATGAGAGTATGCATTACAAGGCAAAGAGAACTATGTCTCAGAAACTAAGTAAAATATTTGGACTCTAGTTTGTGGACAGAAGATTGATTTTTCTTTTTCTTTTGTTTTGAATGATAGTTGGTAGAAGAAATTAAAAATTGAATAGTTTAGCAGATTCGGGACCTAGGTAATTAGGACTTAGGAGTGGAAAATGGGTGGCTCAAAAGGGCTTAATAAATAAGTGTTTCATGACCCAACCCGCCCAAAGTTAATTTGGGTCTAAATGGGCTAAACAATAAGTCATAACCCAATGCGTACAACTTGGCATTTTGTTCTTTCCTTTTTTGAAGAATTAGTTTAGATTCTCAACCAGCCCTCGACCGGTCTGTCAGTTAGTCAACAACACAGAATCAATTTTTTCTTTACTATTTCGCGAACTATTTATTTAACCTCTGTGTAATTTCCTTAGTTAATTGATGTATTTAATCTAGTACAGAACTGAAGAAATATTATGAAAATACTAGTCTCACCAGCAAATGTTGAGTCTTCGAATTTTTTTTCAAAATATTACAAAAATACTAAATTAGCATTTATTCATTACTACCAGTGCTTTAACATTTAGGCTGTAGCTTTAATAGTGTCAACAGACAAGCTTTGATAAAATCTCTTTCAATAAATAATATGTGGGACTCACTGATCCTTCAAGAAAAGAGAACCAAAAAGCAGCTTTCATATTCGTAAAGCACTTGAAAATAATAAAGAACAAAAAGTAGAAAAAAAAAACAAAAGTAGAATTTGACTTTAAAACTATTTGAATTGGCAACTGCGAGTGTTGATACTGGTATAAATTAGGAATAGAACCAGTTGAGTAAAATGTGTTTTGTTGATGGGCTGATTTGGGCAGAACAAAAAGTTACCCATAATAAAAGAGTATCCCAAGTTGACTCGTGGAAATGTCTAAATTGACCTATGTGATGCCACAATCAAGATGTGGTTTGTTAACTAATGATCAACTTTCTATAATTGATATATTACATTGCGCTGATGGTATGAAGAATGACTTCAAAGTTCTACCTTATCCAAAAAAATGGTATGAGGAATGACTTCTCTTGTGAATATCAAGATTTAATTGATGTGTATTATCTGATATGTTGGGATATAATAAAAGAAAGGTGAAAATTGGACCTCTCAAGTTTCGCCCTTTTTGAATAACCTTATACAGATACCATTTTGGATCCTTGAGGTAATCCTCTCACAAGGAACATAGTTCCATTATAAACTCTTTTTGCAACATTCGCTTGACCAATGGCGGAGCCCTTAGGCCAAGGGGTGTCAGTCAACACCGCGTGGTCGGAAAATATTGTTAAATATATAAAATTGAAATAAAAAATTAAAAATAACGTATAGACAGCACAAATTGAAGCCATTGGATAATATGCACTTCTGAGTCCAACTGATCAGACACATAACTGGCTTATTGTGGGTTGGGTTTGAGTCTCCACTTAGATACATGTATTTATTTTTGAGCCTCATTTGTCAATAAAACTATTAGGTTGAAATGGAACCGAAGACTACCTTCCTTAAACCAATGTTGTGAAAAGCGCTCGCTTCTGCGCTTTAAGCGAGAAGCAAGGCGAGGCGCAGCCTTTGCACTTTCCGGCCTAAAGCGAGGCATGGGTTAAAAAAGCGCACGCTTTAGGCCGAGAAGCGAGAAGCGATAGAAGCTCGCTTAAGCATGGTGCACCTAGGTTTTTTTTCAAAAAAATTTGTTAAAACACTCTTCCTCTTCTATTTGGACTCTTATGACTTGGGACTTTTTTTTTTTTTTTGAAACTGGTAACTGTAACTTGGGACTTCTTTTTACTGCTGCGACTGCTTCTCCTCATCTCTTTACTGCCTCTTTCAAGTTTCAAGGTTATCTTCTCTTCCTCTTCGTGTTTTCTCTGTTTTACCTGCTGCTACTCGACTGGACTGCCAGTTTTTCTCTCTTTTTTTTTTTTTTTTTTTTTTTTTTTTTCAGTTCTTCACTGGGTTGCTCTTTTTTCTCTTCTACTTTTCTATTTGTTTCAGTTCTTCGACTGGGCTGCAATTTTTTTTCTCTGTTTTGTAAGTTCTTTCACTGTTCTGCCCTGTTTTTTGTCTCTGTTCTTCAATTTTTCTCTATTTTGTAATGTTTTTCTCTGTTCTGCTCTGTTTTTTCCATCTCTGTTGACTGTTCTGCAATTTTTTCACTGTGCTGATTTATATTTTTGTTGTGATTGTAGTAAATTCTGTTTTTTTATCCAATATGTTATTCTTATTGAGTTCTTGGTTCTTTATCTATGCCTATTTTTTATTTTTTATTTTTGTATTACATTGCACTTCACATGAAAAAAGCGCGCACTTCGCTTCACGCTTCTCGCTTCGGTGAAGCGAGGCCTCGTCGCTTTTTTCCGCTTCTCGCTCTCCAAAACCTTGCCACAAACGTGAGGATCAATCATCACTAAGCCAAAGTTCATTTTGGTGTTTCAACAAGATTCTTTTTAAAGTCACCATGAATGCATTTTTAAAAATGAAAACTAGTTCAGAAATTCTAGTAATGTGCTTGAATTGTGTTTTATTATTATTGTCGGAATTTTGTATTTTTAATATGATAACTAAAATGATTTGTTCATTTGTTCGTTTTTCTAAAGTTCGACACCACTTGCTAAGAATTCTATGTACGCCACTGCTCTTTACGCGAATAAAAGCATGGTTCGCCTTTAAACCCCAAGTTAGTTCCTTTGGGGCTTCTTGGGCCTCGTCATTTTTTCGTTTTCCCTTAGTAATTAGTGCTTCATTTAGTGTTCCCAAACTTTCAAGTTTCTCTTGTCTCCTTGAATATTTTTTTAATTGATCCAATTTCTTCTTAATTTTTAGATCACCTTCCACTTTTGTGCGTCTCATCACTTCATCCATGACATCTCTCTAGCCCCCAATCTGCAACTTTAGTACTTGTCGCTTCACTTTGATCAAGTTTTGCTTATAACTCAATTATTCTTTTATGAAGTTGTTCCTTTCATGTTACCAGTCTCAAAAAAAAAAAGTTGTTCCTTGAGCCTGTTTGGCTTATATCAATTTAAGTACTTCATCTGTCCCAATTTATGTGACACTCTTTTCTTTGTAGTTAGTCCTAAAAAGAAAGACACTTTTCTATATTTAGTAACAATCCAACTTTAAATTTACATTTTTACCCTTAATTAAATGATTTCTAGCCATACAAATTTCTATGGTTTGTTCTAGATCACAAGTTTCAAAAGTCTTCATTTATTTCTTCAACTTTGTGCCCAATCAAACACCCTCATATAAAATGGGAAAGAGGGAGTAGTTTTTAAGTATCAACTACTGAAAATTACTTTGTAAGTGTTGGAGTTGAAATTGTGTAAACAATTGCATTTTTGGATAGAACTGTCGCAGTTTAAATAAACAGTTTGGTAGAAAAAGCAGTTAAAATTGTCATGTGGCTATTTATTAGCGTGCTGCGTGGCTAATATTCAGTCTCACTACTCCGTTTAATATAGGCAGAACAGTCTGCATGAAAGATGAATTATGATGTATAACCGGATGCAGAGTAATTGTCAAGCAATCGAATCAGCTTTACTCTTATGTGTTTTTGGTCTTCTTTCAATCACTTAAGCTTGTTGGTAATTCATGCCACACGTGCATGCTTATCAAATATTATGCTACATTAACGGGGCTCGTGAGTTAGAATACAACTGCAGCATTAACTAGCATACTATTTAGTTCTTCCAACTATGTTTCAGATACCTTATGGTAATGTTATACCGAAAATGTGGATAGCTTTGGTACGCCTATAGCTGTCTAAAATTCGAGTAATATTTTATTTTCTTTTCAGATTACAAACATCATCGGTACGATACTCGCTAATGGAGGACGATCCACGTGAAATTCTTCCACACCTGATCATATAATATTTTTGGAAGAACAGTATTTCGCCATCATATTTCCTGCTAGTCAGATCCCTGGCATCATATGAAAATCAGCTTGTATTTTTCATTTTTTAAATTCTATTACATCGAGGGATCTACATCACACCCCTTTGGGGTGCGGCCCTTTCCCGGACCCTACTAACGTGGGATGCTTTGTGCACCGGGGTGCCCTTTATTACATTGAGGGATCAGGTTAAGGGGGAAAGAGTATAGATAAATGGAAATTGTGAAAAATTCCTGCTGATACTAACAGACGGTAAGGGTTAGTGTTAACATTATGGTTTTGTTGGTGCCACCAAAGCCGTGAAATTTTGATTTGGTTTTGTTGGTGCCCCCAAAGCCATGAATTTTTGTTTTTTTGCGAAGATTTCAGGTAGTGTACTCGGTCAACAAAGAAAAACAGTTTTTTTTTTTTTTTTTTTTGAATATTTCAGTACTTTCTTAAAAAAATTTAAGCTTTGTCATATGATCATTCTGATGTAAATGACATATCCTGCTCCCAAATTTGTCATAATTATGCAAACATTCTATCTAAATTTTGAAATTACATTGAGCTTTCTTGTAAGCTTTGTCTTTCTGATGTTAATAAGAAATGTAATTCTACCGAGTCCTTCTCGATGTTAACAATGAATGTGGTTCACTTGCTTCTATGTGAGGGTCGCTCCCAGCTTATTCGGGTCCATTCCCCACCATCAGTAATTGTACCTCGAGAAATGGGGGGGACTATCTGTATACGGGTAAAACTGAGGATATAGGCACGCTTGGTTTCCCGTTGTCATGATTATGCTCGGTCACGATACGACCGTCTCACTGGGAACGAGGCTTCGAGTTCGGGTCGGGATGAGGCGATAAAGGAAGGGCGATTGGCTGCCATAAGGAGAAGACCGAAATATCCGCCCTCAACCGGATAATTCGGCGTCGATCTCGGCAAAACATCTGTCACCAGATTTTTTTTCTTTATTTAGAATTGTACTAGGGTTGAAACTCCTCTACTTTATAAAGAGGAGGTTCTCATCCATTAAGGGGGTGGGGAAGACAGAAAGAAAGAAAGAGTTCACATCAAAAGGCAAAGAATTACTTGCATTCACTTCCATTTTTGTTCTTGAGTTCATTTCTATTATCCATCGTATACATAGTCAGCATAGGGTATCGACCTCAGTTTTCATACCCGAGGTCGGACTTAATTAACATCTGATCAGATCTGTTTCTTTATTCACTTATTGGTTTCCCTTGTAATTTAATCCATAATTGAACTTAGTCACATATCTTTGGCATCACGAATAAATTTAATTGTTTTTCGTTTTAAGGTTAAACACATACAAAGCCAGCTGGAAACTCACAGGTCAATCTAATTTCCTCCTTAGTATGAAATTCTACTCTCTCTCTTTATTTGTAACTATAAATAGCAGCGCGTCCCTTTTTCTATTTTCCAAATATATTACTAATTATTAGCCTCAGTATATAATTATTTGTCTAAAGCCTAAGCAATTAGGGATAAGAAATTAATTGATAAGTCTATACCCAAAAAAAGTGTTACTAGCATCCCTAAATACTTTAAGGATCTTACATCCCAAAATCATTAATTGTAAAATTTCAAATATAAATTATAAATGAGAATCAATAGAAATATCTTAATGATTATGTCATTATTGAAAGTGAAAAATAATCATTGAGAATGTTGTGTGTAGTATTTGTTCTAAATTAAGGATTGTATGTCATAGTTAAGAATTATATTCCCACAACTAAGAATTTTTCCGTATGTTATTCAAAATTCTTATGCGAGAAATTCTTTGGTTGTGTTATCAATCTCTATTTTGTTCTTTTAACATAAGTCAATTGGTTATTTTCTTATTATACATTCTATCATTTTTATTTTTTATAGTAACAAAGTCATATTAGATAAATAATTCTGCTTAATCTGGAAACATGAGGCATATACTCACTTTTAAATTCTATTTTGCCAAAGTTTATCCCATTCCAATTTAAGAATTTCCAATGTAAAAGCTCTTGCTGATCTATACATTAGTAATTAAGTAATGAAAAAATCATCGCATCTTAAGCTCTAATTCAATCTTTTTATGACCGTGCGAAGCGTGAGTTGATACACTAGTATAATATAAAGCTAGACATAGACAAGGTGATGTGACACTTCTCTATGACCAGCATTCATATTCATCTTCTTCCTCAATTTTTTGAGTTTTTCCTATTTTCCTTCACCTATGTGCTATTTTTCAAAAATTTGAAAGTTACGTCTCATAATAATTACTCAAATTAACTACCATTTATTGTGCCCTCTCTTTAGTAGCCTGGCCAGCATTCATATATTTATTTTCTGGTTTTTATTCTGCTCAATCACTGCATTTAAAAGCCTACATCATTTCTATTAAATAAATATATTTATAGAGCCCTTGACGTTTGCTTTTCCTAATAAAGTCATGAATAACCGTTCGTTTTCCCTAATAAAGCCATTGATAGACGTTTTCTTTTCTTAATCTACAACGCATTGTTTATTGAGGTTCATCTATATATAAGTTGAGAAAAATAAGGTTTGCCCTGATCCTCTATAGAGAAATATAGCAGAAGAAAAGTAAATCAGAGAAACCTTCTGCTGGCCCAAGATCGTTAACTAAGATCAGAAGATTCAACTAAAGAAGAGGAAGCTTAGAAAGACAAAGAAAGATTTGAGGCAGAACTTTGTTATGGAAAAAGACTCTTTGAATTGGCTTGTATTGGGTTTTTTATGAGTTGATTACAAATGCCTAATGTCACCCCTATTTATACTTGTTTAGGGATGCTTTTAGATATTATTCTAGATACATCCATAAGAAAAATCTAGTTATCTTTATCTTCTAGTATTACTCTAGAATATCTAGATTTTTCTTCAAGATAATTATCTAAGATAGTACACTAGGTTATTCTAGAACCTTTAACAAATATCTAGTATTATTGTAGCTCCAAAAAATCAACTTTATTTCTTCACACTCCCCCTTAAAGTGATTTTTTGGAAACTACACCGAGCTTGTTGCGGAAGAACTCAACCGAAGCTTTTGGGCGTGCCTTGGTGAAGATCTCAGCAATATTTTCCGGACACTTCTTCCTTCTTCAAATGATGATGGTTTTTCGCTAATAATTGGGCTTCCAAAGAAACATGAATATGTCTTGATAAAATTTTCATCTAGGTAGCGGGCAGACTTGCCACTGTTTGTTTTTGGCCTTTGCGAACCATGTGACTCATCTTCATGTTGAACTTCGCATTCTTGAGTTTCCAGACTCCCCCTTTCGCTTAGCTCCTTGACAATTGTGCTATTTGGAGAAGCACCTGCGTCGGTGACGATCTGACCATTAATTTCCTGCGAAGACTTAGCACTACTGTAGGATACACCACCAGATTCCTTTTGCAGCTTCTCAATGAACTGTTTGTCAGCTTCAGAGCATTCGAGAACCATATTATTTGTCTCTCCATATGAAATTGAGCCTTCAAGGTCAACCTCTTCATTTATTTGACCGTTAGCTTAGCCATCTGCTTCCAGTATTTGATCTGAGCTAGTGATTGACTCTGATATGGTAGATGATTGACCAGAGACTTCAACTTCCACTACAACTCCCTCAATGCTTTCTCTATAATGGTCATCATTGTCATATATAGTTTCAGAAACTTCATGCTCAGGATCTACTTCAACAACCTCCACGTCTAGACTTTTGTTACCAATTTCAGGATCTGCTTCGTTGATTTCCTCGATGGCAGCTGCCACATCACCAGTCTGAACGTCTTCAGAATCTTCTTGCTTTTTATTGATGACACCAATGAGTTCTTTCTCCACGTGATGGACGGTATTATCTCCTGAATCCACGATCCGGTCTTTTTCGAAACTGAGAGAGGCTAAGGCATCTACTACTAGAGTCTCAGCTATGAAGCACCTTCCCCAGTCTTTTTCTTCTTCAGCAACTTTCTCGGTTTGAGCCATGTTGCTTTCTTTGGCTCGGCAAAATCTTTTTATGTGTCCTACTTCACCACATCGGTAACATTTAATATACTTCTTACCATAATTAGAAGACTCCTCCTTCTGTCTTGGCGAGCTTGAACCCTCTTGGAATTGAGAATATGCCATCTCTCTTGAGCCATTTTGCTTTTGCCTTACTCTAAGATTCCTTCAGTTAGCTGCAAGAGCATTTCCTTCCCCTTCTTTGATCCACACCAGCCATCTGTTTGGCTAGTAGCTCCTGTGATGACAACAAATTCTCAAACTCCTCCAAGGATGGTTGTTGAGCCCATCCTTGAATTGATGTAACAAAAGGAATATATTCTGACTTCAAACCACGAATGATAATTCTTCTCATTTGTGCTTCAGAGATAGCCTCATCGGGGTTTAATAATGAGATCTCTAAACATAAGTTCTTAATCTTCAAGAAATATTCGGCAATAGAAAGATTACCTTGAGTGGTGTTCGCCAATTCATTCTCCAATATTTGAAGCTGGGCTTCATCTTTTTTGTTGAACAAACGATCAAGGGTCCTCCAAATTTCATGAGCTGATTTGCACCTTATAATATGATCAAACAAGTTGTGCGAGATGGACCTCTTCAGGATGAACTCCGCCTTCGCATTAATTTGCTTCCACTTCTTGTATGCGCTGCTATTTTTAGGTCCGTCAATAGGAGGACTTGTGTAACTACCATTAACAACATCTCACAAATCCTCTCCCACAAGGTATGACTCCATACATGTCTTCCATACCTTGTAATTGGACTGATTCAACAACTCCATCCCCAGTCCATTAACACGGCCGCTCAAATCCATTTAGAGAAACCAGTTGAATCCACCACTAACCCGATCTTGAAATAAAATCTAGAAGCCAACTACGGCTATGGCTCTGATACCATGTAGAGAAATACAGCAGAAGAAAAGTAAATCGGAGAAACCTTCTGCTAGCCCAAGATCGTTAACTAAGATCAGAAGATTCAACTAAAGAAGAGGAAGCTTAGAAAGGCAAAGAAAGATTTGAGGCAGAACTTTGTTATGGAAGAAGACTCTTTGAATTGGCTTGTATTGGGTTTTTTATGGGTTGATTACAAATGCCTAATGTCACCCCTATTTATACTTGTTTAGGGATGCTTCTAGATATTATTCTAGATACATCCATAAGAAAAATCTAGTTATCTTTATCTTCTAGTATTACTCTAGAATATCTAGATTTTTCTTCAAGATAATTATCTAAGATAGTACACTAGGTTATTCTAGAACCTTTAATAAATATCTAGTATTATTGTAGCTCCAAAAAATCAACTTTATTTCTTCACATCCTCCTCATTCAATTTGTTCGTCAAATTAAACCATGCATATAATAGAGTAGTACTATGTATATTTTGCTCTTCCAGCAATTTGGGGGAGTAAGTATTCTGTGTTTTTTCTTGTGTTTAGTTATCTTTTCTATGTCTAATTTGCTATTATTGTGTTGGTTTAATTTGATTTATATGGGGTTTATCTGTTGTGTTTGGTGCTAGCTGCAGGTTCAAAATTGCTTTGTCTATGTTTCTGCGTTTGCACATTTAATATTTATGATTTTTTTTTTCCTATCCCTACTCCAGCAAATATGGAGGACCTGAAAATATTTGGTGGTTTTGAGATGTATGCTAAATATGAAAGCATAAATTATAGCGAAATTTTACATGTTAAGAAAAATTATAGTGATTTATACTGCAAATGTTAATTGAAATTTATTTCCTTAGTTCAATAACCACTAAAAGTATATCAAATTGTTAGTTGATTGGTATATGTGGTAGATTTTTGAGTGCATATTGAGAAGATGAGAGTTGTGGTTGTTGAGTTGAAGTCAAACAAACAACACAACAAAACTGGTAAATGAGAAAGAAATAGCGGTTGAAATAGAATTCCTCCAAGCAGTCATTAGTACTACCTATGTTTTAAATTCTTATTTTCTAACGTTACTAACAGCTTTCTTAGATAGGAGTAGTATAATATTTATATTTTTCTACTTTTCACCACTTCTTCTCCTTAGTATAGAGTGTTTGATTAAGAGTAGTTCTTCAAAACTTCACTTTGAACTATTTTAATAACAGTTAAATGATATTATTTATTTGATAGATATAATTGTATTAATTTTCTGGTATTAATTTTCTGTTCTTAAAGCCAAAGGCAGGGTAATCTCAGAGGTGTCATTTCGTTTAGATGAAGTTAAAAGGTGTTATATTTGAAGTTTTAACTTTCATTTTCAAACGCTTGAAGATGAAATTTTAACTTATACTCCCTTCGTCCCAAAATAATTGTCATTTTCACTTCTCGAGAGTTAATCTAATTTCAGATTAATTTAATATTTAGATATCCAAAAATTATGCGAAAAATGTTATAAGTTGCAATTCTTAGCATATCAATATGCTGAAAAATTACATCTTAAATTGTTGGTGAAAGCTCATACAATTTGACTCTCGAAAAGCAAAACGTGACAAGTATTTTGAGGATGACAGAATAATAAAGAAAAATTTCATCAATGAATATTTGTTTTTTTTTTTCTTTCTAAAAGTTTTTTTTTTTTTGATTTGTCTTGCGATCGCGCGAAGCGCGAGTTAATTCACTAGTTGAAGAGGAAGAGCAGGAATGGAATGTCTCACCATGGCTCCTTGTCTTTCTTCTTCACTCTCTTCCAAAACCACCAGCTTTTCTTGCTTATCTTCCTTCAGGCTTACACCAAAAGCGGTCCAGAAGCACCGCCCCTCTTAAATGTTATTGAGTGAGAAACTCTCTTTTTAAAAATGAGCTGGCTACAACTAAATCATAAGCTATAGAGAGAAATCTAGGACAACCTTTTCTTCATCATTCCTAGTGCCATAACCATTTTTCATGTGTACTATGCGAAAACCGTCACTATCTTTATCTGCATGAAGATCTCCCCCAATAAAGATAAGTTGGTCGCAAACATTTAGTTTTAGCTTCTGCATCTAATCCAATTTGTTGAGCATATGCTACTAATAACACTGATTGTCTCATATCCTCTACAACAGATTATGATATAATCATCACCCCGACTTGCTTTACTTCTACAACCTTATCCGTAAATCTTGGTTCTATAATAATTTCCACCAAATTCCTGTTTCTATCTATCCTTTATACAACATTAACCTAAATAAGTTGTGTTGCCTATATCTCTAGCCTTTTGCCCTGTCCATTTAACTTCATGTAGCTAGGCATGCGGTATCCACTAAAACAAAGAAACTAATTCAACCGAAAATAAGATTCCAAATCAATAAGCAAACAAATAAAAGTGAGATCATGTATATGTGTATGTGTTTGTCTGCCCAAGTAAATCATAGATTCAATTTCTAATTTTATACACAGTAAAGTTATTGTAATGCACCTTACCATAGCTGCAACATCATCTTTCTCTTTCATACGAATATCACCATCATCATCTGTTTTTGGGAAAACCAGCGAGAAGATGTAGTCGCACATTCTATAACAATGTGACCTCCTTCTTCTCTTATGAAGAGGCTCCCTAGATATCAAAGAGAAACAAAACAAAATAACACGACAGTTATAAAAAATAAAGTAAAGAATAAACAACTAGTTCATCAAAAATTAAGGTTCCAATAAAAAACAAACAAATAAAGTGAGATAGCTTGGTTATGAGAGATAATATAGCAGTACGACTTTCAAAGGAAAAATAGTTTATAAAAATGTCAATAATGAAAGTCATACTGTTGTATTATCTTTGATAACGTGCTACATCATTTTATTTGTTTGTTTATCTATTGGAACCACAATTTGTGTTGAACTCGTTTTTTTTTTTTTTTTTTTTTTTTTTTTTTTATAATCTTAGTGTCCTATATTTTCTTTGTTTCTCTTTAATATCTAGAGAACCTTTTGCTAATGAAGAGAAGAAGGAGGTCACAATGTGAGAGAATGTGCAACTAGATTTTCTTGTTGGTTCTTCGGGAAAACAAGGTGATGGTGATATTCATATGAAAGACAAAGATGATGTTGGCACAGGTGCATTTACAATAACTTTATTATGTGCAAAATCAGAAATTGAATTTATTAGTTATTTGGGCAGACAGACACATATACATGTTCTCACTTTTATTGATTGAGAATCTTATTTTCTGTTTAATTAGTTTCTTTTTTTAGTAGATACCTTAAAAGGGAGGAGAGTTGATATCGTATGCATACAGGATACTAAATGGACGGGGCAAAAGGCTAGAGATAGGCTACACAACTTATTTAGATTATTGTATAAGGATGGGTAGAAAAACAAGAATGTGGTGGAAATTGTTGTAGCACAAAACTTAAGGATAAGGTTGTTGGGGTAAAGCAAGTTGGAGTTAGGATTATATTATAAACTGTTGACTGAGAAGCATACCATCTGCCATATCAGTGTGTTGTGTTTGATAGGTACAGTTGTGAATAAGTTTAGATGTTCAATCGAAACAAAGCATTAAGATAAATATTATAGAGACTTAACGGCATTTTGAAAACTTAAATATTCTTTATTACACCTATTGACAAGGCATAGACAACCTAAAAACTAAAAGGAAAAATAGTAACCCTCTGTCTCAAAATAAGTGTCACCGTAGCAACAAAAAAAAATAAAATATCCCAAAGTATGTGTTACCTTGGGAATTCAAGACAAAAAATTGCATTTGTTTCTGATTATCCACTTAGCATTAAATAAGTAGTTCTCTTTAATATTGTTCAATTCTCAAAAACATTTAATAAATAAGCCAACTGGTAATTGGATTAGGTGTAATTACTAGGGTAGTAATTACACAATATAATAATTACGATGACCTGTTTGTTTGTCATAGCGTAATTACAGTGTAATTACAAGCGTACTGTTTGGTTGCACAAGTGTAATTACACAGTTAGAATTTTTTTTAAATGAAGTAATTATCAAAACTTAAAAGTTAATATGATAAATATATGCCTATAAATGATTTTTTAATAAGTATAAATGATATTAGATTTGGTATCTAAGATGCATATTTTTTCTTGAATATACGTTAATTAGTAATCATATATTTATACTAGACGGCCTATGCCCGTGCTGCGCACAGGCCCAACATTTTAGATTATAGTGCATCTATGTGTATGTAGTTGTCTTTGAATAGTGAATACATATATTATGTTCAAAACACGATTAATATAACATTGTAGTTTGTGCTCCGTATCTAAAATTTTATAATATTAATGTTTGTTACGAATACAAAATCGGCAAATTTATTAATATTTTTTAAAAGAGAAGACTTGTTTAAAAGGAAACTATTTTTTTTCTCTTTGAGATAAAACAATAGCAATATTTTATCATCAGTTGATGCTTTCAATTTTAATTCGATTAATTTAAAGGTGTAAAATACTTATTATTTTTTATCAAATTTTGATTTGGATAATTCTAATTTCAATTATTAAATTATTTTACATGTTTAAAACTAAACAAAGTAGAAATTGATTTTCTATTTAAACGAAGAAATACTATTTTTTAATTTTTGATAAATATTCTCGGTTTAGCTCATTTTACTTGTCATGTTGTCTTTTGGATGGTTTTTTAAGAAAACGTTGATTAGAATTATAATTTAACTAATTTACTTTATTCATTATTTGATCTTCATTTTATATTTTTTTTTCCGACATTAATCTCTTTTCACATTTATTAGAGTAAGAATAAAAATTAAAAAGTAATTAAGTTCTATCTTATTTTAAGTATATTTATTTTAGTGAACATAACAAATAAATGACATGGCGGAATAGCAAATACAACAGTTTAATATCTAGATTAGATCTCAGACTAATATAAAAAAAGAAAGAAAACTGTATGGTTTGACTACTTAACTTTTTGAAGGAAAATAATTTTATTTGCTCCCACTAATGGATTGATACGCACGTGGCAATGAATCCATCATTATTGACTTAATGAGATACTTTGAAAATTACATGAATATTGTTTGATTTTTTAATATGAAGTGCACTTTTTTTTTTGACATTATTAATTTGCACTATTTTTATGCATATATATATATATATATATATATATATATATATATATATATATATATATATATATATATATATATATATATATATACTATGTTCAAAACACGATTAATATAACATTTTAGTTTGTGCTCCGTATTTAAAACTTTATTATATTAGTGTTTACAACGAATACAAAGTCTGCACTTTTTTTTTTACATTATTTCTTTTTTAATATGGGGTTCATTTTTTTTTTTTTTTTATATTGCTTGATTTTGTTATGCGGTCCACTTTTTTTTTTACAGTGAGTTTGGAGATGGTGGGTTCCACTTTTTTTTTTTTTTTTTTTTTTTAATATTTCTTGATGTTGTTTAGTATGAGGTCCACCCTTTATGGGGTGCACTTTTTTTTTTTTGGACATTATTAATGTGTACTATTTTTATGCATATAATATATATACATATACTATGTTCAAAACACGATTAATATAACATTGTAGTTTGTGCTCCGTATATATATATATATATATATATTTAATATGGGGTGCACTTTTGTTTTTGACGTTATTAATTTGCACTATTTTTATGCATATATATATATATATATTAGAATTATGGGGCCCATAATTTTTTTTTGCACTTTTTGTTTTTGATATTGTTTATTTTTTTAATATGGGATTCACTTTATATATATATATATATATATATATATATATATATATATATATATATATATATATATATATATATATTGCTTGATGTTGTCAATATGGGATACTATGTTCAAAACACGGTTAATATAACATTGTAGTTTGTGCTCCGTATTTAAAACTTTATTATATTTCTACTATTAAGAAGAGCCGGTTGGGCTAATTTTTTTTTTTTATATATATCGCTTGATTTTGTCAATATGGGATACTATGTTCAAAACATGATTAATATAACATTGTAGTTTGTGCTCCGTATTTAAAACTTTATTATGTTAGTGTTTGGTACGAATACGCACGTGGCAATGAATCCATCATTATTGACTTAATGAGATACTTTGAAAATTACATGAATATTGTTTGATTTTTTAATATGGGGTGCACTTTTTTTTTGACATTATTAATTTGCAATATTTTTTTAATATTAGTTGTTGTTTAATATATATGGGGCCCATATTTTTTTTTTTAAATTGGAACGGATATATATATACCATAGAATTATGGGGCCCACAATTTTTTTTATATTAGTTGTTGTTTAAGATATATGGGTGGGGCCCACATTTTAAAAAAAAATTGGAATGGATATATATATATATATCATAGAATTATGGGGCCCACAATTTTTTTTATATTATTTGTTGTTTAAGATATATGGGTGGGGCCCACAATTTTTTTTTATTAAATTGGAAACGGACGACGAAAAGTGAGGTCCACCCTTTATGGGGTGCACTTTTTTTTTTTTTTTGGACATTATTAGTTTGTACTATTTTTATGCATATAATATATATACATATATATGTTCAAAACACGATTAATATAACATTGTAGTTTGTGCTCCGTATATATATATATATATATATATATAATATGTTCAAACTATGTTAAAAACACGATTAATATAACATTATAGTTTGTGCTCCGTATCTAAAACTTTAATATACTATGTTCAAACTATGTTCAAAACACGATTAATATAACATTATAGTTCGTGCTCCGTATCTAAAACTTTATTATATTAGTGTTTGCTATGAATACAAAGTCTGCATTTTTTTTTTGATATTGTTTGTTGGAATGGATATATATATATATATCATAGAATTATGGGCCCCATAATTTTTCATTATATTATTTGTTGTTTAAAATATATGGGTGGGGCTCACAATTTTTTTTTTATTATAAATTGGAAACGGACGACGAAAAGTGAGTTGCATCTCACTCTTCTATATAGTACTAAACTAATATTGTAAAAATAATTGATAAATATTTTCTAAATTAATAATATTTAGTTTAATTAATAAACACTAAAAACATATGTTTTGTAAGAACATCATGGAATGCATGTTTGATAAAATAAATTAATATTTATAAATATAATGTCATAACATTATTCAAATGTTTGACAAAACTAATCTATTAATTCTAACTAAAAAAATGATCAACAGACAATGTGAAATAACAAGCCAATATTACTAAAGCGATGAAATAGCAA
This sequence comes from Lycium barbarum, assembly GCF_019175385.1. NCBI lineage: Eukaryota > Viridiplantae > Streptophyta > Magnoliopsida > Solanales > Solanaceae > Lycium > Lycium barbarum. Next base: position 7,142,737 of record NC_083344.1, read on the forward strand.
CCATAAATATAACACAATTTTAAAATCCAAAATAAAAATAAAAAATTGGTTTAACATATATCAAATTCCAACATAATAAAAATAAGTTCCAATATAACTTAAGATTAGGAAAACATAATAAGTTTATAACCTCATTCAACAACGAAATTCTACTTTAATGACATCACTCATTATATGCCAAGTTTGTTAATGACTCATTATTTCTAATATTAGGAGGTGCAGTTTCAAAAACTAGAATAATAACGCAGTTACGCTAAATGAAGAAAATAAAACAAATACACTAAATGAAGACAATAAAACAAATAAGAAATAAAAAATTCGAGCAATTACATGGAATCACAAGAAGTAAAGGTAGAGAAATAAAAGATAAATAATGTATAAAGAAAAATAAATTTTAAATTTTAAAAGGAAATTAAAAATAAAAATAAAAATAAAAATAAAAATAAAAATAAAAATAAAAGGAAATTAAAATAATAGAAATAAAAAGTTATAAAGAAAATAAATTAAAATAAAAACAAAAAAGGAAAGAAATTAAAAAGTAGTCTTGTAATTACACGGTGTAATTACCACCAATTCTCACCTCCTCCTTGAGAATTGGAGAGTGTAATTACACCCCTTCAATTACACCCAATTCCATACTGATCAAGTAATTACAAACATTCCAAACTGTCTAATTACACCCAAATATCATTCCTAGATGACTTTCCAAACAGGCTCTATTGATTTCTTAATGAAAGTGCCATGGTTAAGTTGATGAAACCATTCTTTCCAATACCGGATGGCTTTTAGGCACACATAGTAAATTTCAGAACTACTAAAAATGGCCAGAATTGGTGTTGACTTACTAGTGATTTTTAATTTAACATTCCCAACTTTCATTATTAAACATTGGGAAAAAGGATTATTCTTAGGGTAAATTACTGTAAATACCTTTGTAATATAACTTAATTAAATCCACCCAAAGTTAAGTCATTTTGCACATTTAACACCACTAAAGTAGCTAAAGAACATGATCGCAAATCGCGTTGGCCAGTTTCCTTGCCTTAGGACGCTAGTCAAATCAGTGGCATGGGTGCCTCATTTTAATGTCATCATTAACCAAAATGGTAAAATGCTGAGGAAGGGTTCGAACACAAGTCCCAGCCACACAAACCTTTATGGTTCCGGCCTGGAAACTAAAATACCCAACTATGTTATTGATTTCCAGGGTGCTTTTTTAATATTTATACCTAAATTTCATATATTTTTTATATAACTATACATAATCTACGTCGGGTTTAATTGGTGCTGCAGCACCACCAAAATGCACATAGGTCCGCCCCTAAGTCAAATAGAGTTGTAATCAGATCTCTTATTAACGACTATCCTCCATACATAACAACATTTTATTATAACAGTCAAGTGTTAGCTTTTAAAATGAATTTTGTAACAATAGTGATCATCATTATACCGGTGTACACTTTGTAAAACCACCTCTTATTACAATTCTACAATAATTGCTATACATGTGAGTGCATAAATAAAAAAGAATATGAAATAGTACTCTCACTATCCCAATTTATGTGGCACCTTTTTTGTTTTGGAGTTCAAACGAGTTTTTCTTTGACCATGAATTTTTTATATACCTTTTAATTATTTTAAATTGTCAATCATTATGACTTATAATACTTTTTACGTAGTTTTCAAATATATAAATTTATCTCAAAAGACTTATAAATTCTATCCAAATACACGATCAAAATAAAAAAATTTGACTATCGAAAAATGAACTATGCCACATAAATTGAGACATAGAAGAGGAAGTAGTACTTATTTGAACACAAGAAAGTAGCTACGTATATTAGGCACATGAAAACGTGAGTCTGAATAACTACTCTAAGCCTTTTCCACTTCTCTTAAATTTGAATTTGAATAACTATTTAATGTAGTACTCCATTTGGTTTCATGGAAACGTCTGATATACTTTTTGTATTCCCAACAAAGGTCATTGAATATTCGCTTTGGAACATTAACTAGACTCTTAAGTAAAACGTTCATTCATTGGAAAAATTGAAGAGTCATATAGTATTAAATTGAAGAGATATATTTGAAGTCTCATTATTGTGATGCAATCTTTTTTTTCTTCACCAATAACATTATGACACTATTCATCCTTCTTTTTTTCTATAAAGCGAATTTTCGAGCACTTTGTTAAAACTATGCTTGATATTGCAAGGAAAAACCAATTATGTTTAATTAGGATCTATGGCAAGGAAGAGCTTTGTGGTTGATTTAAGCTTTTAAGGTATGTGACCATAAGCTTTCTCCTTTTTTCTTTTGTGTTTTTTGGCGCATAATTTCTCAAAATATATATGTGAAATTTTCAGAGTTTAGGTAATTAAGTTGACGTGGACCACTCAGAAATGTTAAAGCAATTATGGTTATATAAATGTTCATTATTATATGGTGTAAACTGTGTTTTATTGTATTTGTTCTTGAGTTATATATTTAATTTGTACCGACTTTTTGAATGAAAATTCCGTTGATCAAGATTTTGCTCTCGACTATGCCAGGATTGGGTTTCTTATAGAAGTTATATTTCGGTGAAATATTTTATTTTTTCTTTTTAAATTTTGGCTAAACATTTGATTAGTAGTAGGAGCCTTTTGTAGTTAAAACATTCTTGTATAAATAATCATATTTTAGCGGTAACTTCTTGGAAAGTTTAGTTTATAATTCTAGCTCAAATGAAAGCTTTTACTATATATTTGTGGTTATAAATTTCTGATGCACATTTTTTGATAATTTATATGGGTACTCGTTCAATGCACGTGCCTAGAAACTAGTATATATATATATATATATATATATATAGAATGTTTTTTGCTTTTTGATTGCAAATTTCCAGTTCAAATTTGCCCAATTGATTTGTTTAATTGAATAATTTATTGGCTAATTCTCACGATTTCCTCTTTTTAGGTTTTAGTCATCCTCTATAATATCAAATCTCGGTTCTCTCCCTCAACGATTGTGAGTAAAGTTAATATCACTGATTTGTGCCTTTTGATTTCAACTGCCTTCTAAATTTGTTTAATTATTTTGGTGAAGCACACTTGTTCATTGTTTTCACGTTGACTAATTCGTTGTTTCCTCTTATATTCTGATTATTTATCGTTTTGTAGCGGAGATGTGGCAGAGTGCAGAATGAGGGCCTGCAGAGATCACTCGTGAAACTATCTGTGATTCATTTACACTTTCAAGACTTCAGGTACTGCGTTCTTCTACATACTATTTTAGTTGTTTGGTAGTTGAATTTCCTAAATAACGAGGGTCAAATTTAAACATAAATATACATGTAATTACAATCATGTTTCAATAACTTGCCGTGATTTCATAGGCTCAAGATGGTCGCAAACATGTAGTTTTAGCTTCTGCATCTAATCCAATTTGTGGTGCATATAGGCCATAGGCTACTAATAACATTGGTCTCTCATACGCCATACAACCGTTTATGATATAATTCTAATCCCAACTAGCTTTACCTCAACAACCTTATCCTTAAGTCTTGGTTCTATAATAATTCCCACCATACTCTTGTTTCTGTGTCCTAAATACAATAATCTAAATGAGCTATGTTCCCTAAATCTTTAGCCTTTTGCCTTGTCCGTTTAGTTATATCAACTCTTCTCCTCTTCAAGGTATCAACTAAAATAAGAAATTAATCCAACATATAATAAGATTTTAAATCAATAACAAAACAAATAAAGAGTGAGAGCACGTATATGTGTATGTGAGGGGAGTTTGTTAAAAGGCTACCCTCAACACTTATTTAGGTAAAAGGCCATAAGTCTCAAAGAATTGGCTAAAAGACCACTATTTATGACATCATCAAATGAAGTCTCCCAAGTTGTCAACCCTAGACCCAAAGTTTTAAACAATACAAAACAACCCCCAACCACCAACATTTAATTACCCCAATTGAGCAGCCTATTTTTTTTGTTCCCACCAAAAGATCGAAGCTCCCTATTTTTGCACTTTTCCGATCCCGTTTCCGGCCAAAATTTTGGCTTTTCATCTGAAAATGAGTCCCAAACGACGGATTTCTTCCCTACTTCAGTCATTGTAACTTAAATCTCTTAAAAATCATTGAAAAGAAGCTCGAATTATTTTCACCATTGCTGTCAAAGCTAATTATCAGGTGCAAATTTCGTCCGTGTCTACTGGTAGTGGAGTTCGTTTTGAGTTCTAAATCCTCTTGTGCAGTCAATTCTCCATTAAAAGAGTTCTATTCCTGCTATTTTTTTTTTGTCTGAATCAGGTACTGTTGTAAGTCTGGTCATCGACCAATTATAGACCATAGCAATAGTCTATTATATCTTTGGTATGACGTTGATTGGAGAATATGTTATAATAGGTGGTGATTACATGGGTGAATGGGTAGAGACCCTAAAATGTTGGAATTCGAATTTTGCGAGCAAGGTGACAGTGCCGATCGACACGAGTCGTAATGGTACGTATAACGATTTGGTTGAGAGTGTAAAGGAAAACGGGGAGTTAGATTGTGAGCCCAGCGACTTGCGCATTATTATACGATTAATGCTCTGCCCGCTAGGGGAAAAACTCACTTTTCTTTCATAACGAATGATAGGCATGTGGTATTGTATATGCTTGATGTTGCTACTGATGGTTGCAGACCTGTTTTAATAAATGTTGTTGAGAGGTCTCAAGCAGCGTCAACACCACCCCCACCCCCACAGCAGTCAGTCGATGCAAATTCAATGCAAAATGAGAGCATGAGTGATCATTCAATGGATACAGATGATCATGATATTGATGTCGAAGAGTGTGATGGGCAGCCTAGTAGATCACAAACCAACCAGGCCTTCAATGATGGAACTGATTTTTACATGGGAAAACATTCAATAGCAAGGAACATTTAAATTTTTTATTGAAGAAGCTGCAATAAAAAGGCTGTTCGATTTTGTACCGATCAAGAGTAATATCAAATACTATAAAGTGGAATGCATATCTCCGAATTGTGGTTGGATGTTGCGGTGTAGTAAGTACGAGAGCCCCGATAGGGTTCGCATTTACAAGTATGTTGGGGAGCACACTTGGTGTTAAACATGTTATGAGACTTCATAAGCATGCCTCGTCACATTTCATTGCATCAGTTTGATGAATGACTCTATTGAAAGCAAAGGGCCATTGACAAAGTTAATTAGAGGATGGTTTTCAGGGAGTTTCTCATTAAACCGAGCTACTGGAAGTGTTAGAAGGCTAATATAATTGCTAAGAATTGGGTTAGGGGGATACCAGAGCACGGGTATGGTTGCTTACCAGCTTATTCTTACATGGTTGAGAATCTAAATTCGAGTTCTAGAATTTGCATCAGGCTTGAGGATGACAACGGGTTTTTATATTACTTTGTGTCTTACGCATCTTGCATTCGAGGATATACCCACATGAGAAAGGTTATTGCCGTTGATGGCACACATTTATACAGTAAGCACGAGGGTGTCTTGTTGTCTATCCGATTGTATTTTGTGTTGTGGAGAAAGAGTGTGATGATTCTTGGACCCACTTCTTCCAGCAGCTCAAGTTTATAATCGCCAATGAACCAGTCTTGTGCATCATCTCTGATAGACACAAGAGCATAGCCAACGGTATTTCCAGGACCTATGAGCATGCTCACCATGGACTTTGCATGAAACATCTTTCTGAAAACCTCCGAAAGAATTTCCAATGTGGAGATTCTCTTCATGCATACTTTAATGCAACAAAGGCATATGGTTATGAGGAGTTCAATGAATATTTTCAGGAATTCAAGAATAAAAGCCCTGAAGCAGCTCAGTGCCTTGAGTTTGAGATTGGATTTGAAAAGTGTAGCAGGGCACATTTTCCAGCCAACAGGTACGATGTTCTAACCACAAACATTGCCGAGTCTCTTAACTCAATGTTGAGGGATGAAAAAGAGTACCCCGTGTCTGCCATATTCACTTCCATTTCTAGGAGGTTTGCTGAAATATTCAGGTAGAGCCATGCAGATATTGACGATTCAAATAATATATTTTTGCCTTTGGCTGAAATAACATTAAGGGAAAAGATGGCTGAGGGCGATTCCTTGTTTGTCACTAATATAAATGGGGATACCGATGAGTTCACCGTAATCGGTAGTGGCAGAACTACCAAAGTCAATCTACTGAACAAAACACGTTCTTGTAGAGAGTATGACTTGGTGAAATTACCGTGCGCTCGCACCATGGCAGCCTTGAGATTGAAGTATGAAAATGGATATGGTTCAAGCATCTTGTCACGATCAATTTAAGGACCGCGCGGGCACCTACTTTTCCCACCTCGGTAGGCAAACCCTCTATCGAAATAGTACAACAATTAAATAAAGACGAATCATTTAAACCAATTGATATGTAGGAATAACAGTGGAACATTAAAAAATATTCAATAACCTCAAGTATTTATATGATTACAACAGTTACATGATTACAGAATCGATCCAATTTCCCATAACCTACTCTAGACTAGTACAAGATCGACTAAATGAATTCCGATTTCCACTATATTCTAATACTCAACCTCCATCCCGGAATAAAGTGGGGGGAGGTCTTCAAGATCGGCACCGCGCATTTCTGCACACGTCACAATCAACTACCTGAAACAATCTATACCCCGAAAAGAGCGTTGCAAGTGCAATATCAGTACAATCCACACGTACTAAGTAAGTATCATAGGCCGACAATGGTTAGTAACACATATCAGTAACAGAAGTCACAAATAAACATGATCAACAACTAAATCAAGTACCACCATCTATTTACCGCACAATGTGACACCAATGCCCTTACCTCATTCACCTCCCGCTAATAACCACAAACCAGATCCACAATAATATCATGACAATCATATACCATTAATACCATTCGTTTCTAATCCAGGAGTCGACTCTTCATTATGATATCTTTAGTCTACATCCCATAGAGGCCCAACATACCACTGATCCAACGAGCGAACCACAAGATAATCCAGCCAGTAAAAGTCACGGATAATTGAAGACAAGTACACATCATCGCCTAAGTGGCATCTAATCCCAATAGTGACAAGTCTCAATAAATCAATCCAAATCCAACATCACAAGTAAACACCAAATCTTCTCAAACAAGCCATAATGCAATGCAGTGCAAGATGTATCAACGCAATGCAAGATGTATGAATCCGATGCAATGCCATGCAAATGAGGTGTACACATGTACTTCGGACGGAAATATCAACGTTTCGGTAGCATAACCCAGTGTGACTCGCGAAGTCTAAGTGCCACCCGACTCAGATATTTGCCCAACCGACAGACGGGACCCTGGCTAATTGCTCACAGGGGGAGTCTCACCGGCACCACTTTGGGGGACCTGCGAAGTCCATGCACTAACAACGATTCAGGAATAACATCGGAATAGGCCAGGCAACAACGATTTCAAAATTTATCATCAGACATCGACCATCTCACAGTCACTGCAGTAAAAGAGTTTTCTCAAATATCAGTTTCACCCAATTAAAGATTCCGAAATTGATCCATCGGACATCGGCCATCTCACATCGCTCAAGTAAAAGAGTTTTATCAAATATCAGTTTCACTCCATCAATGATACCGTATCATTATCGAGTATCGGCCGTGCATCATGAATGGATGAGAATGCGTGCGATGCGTGTATCAACATCAACAATCAACTCAATATTACAATGATACCGGATCATCACCGGGTATCGGCCATGCATCATGAATGGATGAGAATGCGTGCAATGCGTGTATCAACATCAACAATCAAGCTCAATATCACAAGTACCAACAATGGGGTACGCCAACAATCTATCAATCAGTTTCACACAATCAACAATTCCGGAATCGATCATCTGACATCGACCATCTCACAATCACCCAAGTAAAGAGTTTTATCAAGATATCAGTTTTACTCAATCAACGATATCGGATCGTCACCGGGTATCGGTCATGCATAATGAATGGATGAGAATGCGTGTATCAACATCAACAATCAAGCTCAATATCACAATACCAACAGTGGGTATGCTAGCAATGTATCTATATCACAATACCAATATATCCGAACCATAAATTCCACAATGGGTATGCCAATAATATATTCCAAATCAAGATGAATGACAGGGTCTAATCTCTATCAACAACTCATGGCATCAAGCCAATACAATAGAACTGTGAAACACGACTCAACGGTCAATCAATCGATATACATTTTACCACTTCCTTAAATTAGCCTATTAGCTTAGAACACGAATCTAACCTTACACTCAAAATCTTTCGTCACAACTCATTTAGAACTCAATCACAATCGTTGGTACATTTTATCTTCTATTTATCGATTGAATCCACTATCAATAGCATAACACACTTAATCACCTATTACGGAAATCCTCATCATAAGATACAAAAAATAAGTATCACCCACTACTCCCAAGTCACATACAGTCCACCGATACTCACAAGAAAAGAGAACCAATTAAACATCCTAAGAATCTACAGGTCACAATCCCGAACATACACATCACACAACAATACCATCCTAAGATTCCATCCCAACTCTCCATTTTGCTACACATGCATTCTCCATTCCTTCTAATACATGAATATGGGAAACTAACCGGAGTCTACCGAGAGGGAAGTCGTAACCTACCTGGCAGCCGAACAAGTGCCACGAACCCACGCGTTGCCTTGTCTTTTGAAGCGTCTCCAAATAATCAAAATCTATCACATATGAATTCAATGTCAGAAAATATACACGTTTTGGGAGAATTTTTGATGATAGAGATGAGATGGAATTTTCAAATTGGCTCAAGCGATTTATAGACTCAGCGCTTCAGTTTAGTTTACCGTCGTAATGTATGAGCGACACATGTCAATACGTATGGAGGTGTCGTTTAGATATGGGTTTGATTAGACATAACCGCAGGCTTTTTGAATTTTTATTCTTGACGTTTGGCGGCTCTGCAGTCGCTGGGGTTTTAAGGCGATTATAGATCATATGCTTGGTCTATTGTTGACTACATTCTAAGCTTATTATATACTCTACCTACTAGATATATAGAATACAGTTGTGGTTCATTATATACCATTATACAGTTGATTAATATTGAACTGACATTCAATTCTCTGAAATATTTATTTGAAGAACCAAAAACTACAAAGTAAAAGAAAAATACAATGAAATATATTGAAAAATACATCAAATGTGTTGCTCTCTATTTCGGCACGTTGTTCTCTTATGGCCGCTTCCCTTGCAAAGTGAGCACTTATTTCTCCTCCCTTTTACACGTCCTCTGCGCTTAAAAGATTCCGCGATTCCAGGGATACGCTTTATTCTCTTCCTTCCAAGTTTGTGCTCATAAGGAGGTGGAGCAATGTACATCTTTGCATACTCCTCGGGCACAACCCATTCGGACTCTGGAGGGACTACATCGATAGTTTCAACAAATGTAAAGATGTAAGATTGAACTTTACATCGGTGAAGAATACTTGTAGATGCTTGAACCATATCCATTTTCATACTTCTATCTCAAGGCTGCCATATCGCGAGCGCACGGTAATTTCAGTAGATTGACTTTGGCAGTTCTGCCACTGTCGATTAAGATGAACTCATCGTCATCCCCATTTATCTTAATGACAAACAATGAATCGCCCTCAATCATCTTTTCCCTTAATGTTATTTCAGCTGAAATCGGACGGAGCTTCTACGAAAGGCAAAGGCAAGGCTATTTGAAGAAATATCATACTTTGCAAGTATTAAAAAAGCGTATCACATACTTGTTTTATTCTTCTTAGGTTCTTCGAAAAAGGCGACAACAAAGAAACGCTTGGTTCTTCCGAGTGATGACGAATCAGCGTTGGAAAATATAAGGTATTTCACCGGCAAGAGGTCCAATGCCGAATTTAAGGATTCCAAGGTTGTTGGAGAACTCACTTTGAAGAAGAAAAAGCTGAAAAAGCCACATCCTGTTGAGTTGTCAGATGCTCGAGCTAAGAAGGCAGTAGGTATTCCTAGTGAATTCAGTCTGGTTGATGAGAGCACCGACTCTGAGGAAGACTCTCCTTTAATTTTACATCGTCTCAGGGAGGTTGAGTTTCCTACTCTGATATTGTCGTCATTTCAGATGAATCTCCGGTGAAGGAGAAGGAAAACTTACAAGGTGTTTCTGAATGCCTCAATAAAGGTGAGGCCGTGGCTCCTGAGGTGGATACCACTGATAACATTGCTGCCGATAAAACTAAGTCCCGTCTTCTTGATATTGTCGATGAAGCCAATATTGGAGATTTGGTCGATATTGAGAATATTGCTACCGGTGTTGTTAATATTCCCACTGATTCTTTTGCTTATCCTTTCCAAAACCAAAGAACAAGTACCCACAATACAGCTCAACCCGCGTCTTGTTCTAACGCCGTTGAAAAAGGAAAAAGTGTTTGAACGAAGGTTTTTACATGGGGTTGATTCTCAGGCACAACTTCTTCAGGCAGATGATCCTGCCACTATGTGGATGAAGACTTTCATTCCTCTTTCCGTTAATCATGGCCATTCTATTGAATTGTCAGATGAAGGCAATCTTCTGGCCAACCCTCTCGTGATGAGTCGTTTTGCTCATAACTACATTGGACCTAAAGAGAATATGATTTTAATAGATATTCCTACTCACCAAATGGATATGGTGGAACTCGGGCTTATGAGAATATGATTTTAAAAGATATGCCTACTCACCAAATGGATATGGTGGCTCTCGGGCTTATGATTCAGGCTCAGACATATTAATGTGGGAGTCTTGAATGCTCTGAAGGCAAGGCCAAACTTATCCAAAAACTTCGTGAGAAAGACACCGTACTCATTTAGGAAGTGAAAATACAGAGAACCCAACCTTTGAAAGTAGGGCCTGAAAGAAATCAATGGAACCGATTAACAAACAAAGAAGATAAAAAAAAAAACGATAGTGGCTAGGAATAAGAATGGAATGAACCTTATCCAATTTCTCATTTGACAACTCCAAAAATTTCTCATGAGATTTGCTTTTCTGTTCAAGGGTACAAGAAAGACATGGATAATGACCACATTGGGGCCTAAGAATTTCCGAGAGAGATCCGATCTCGGTTTTTTTCAACTTTATCTCCTTCTCAATCGGTATGGCTCTTGGAGGAAAGTGGATCCAGGTGGAGTTGGGTAAGGCCAAAGATAAGCAAGTGGCGCATTGGTCTGAGGAGAGAAATCTTCGGAAACGTATTGACGATCTTGAAAAATAAAAAGCAGGGAGAATTGGTTATCAATGATCTTAAGCAAAAGCCAGTGGAATCGAATCAGCTTCAAATTGATTTCCAAAACAAATTGTGGGATCAAAGTGCCAAATTCAATAAGCTTGAATCTAATTTTCGTGCTTTGGAGTTAAAAAATGTCAAATTCTGGTGAACTCTCTCAGGCTTTGTTTAACTTAGATCAATATAAACATGATATTCATGCTCTCCGAAAAGAGTTGGCAGATAAAGATCGGGATCTTCAAAAGAAAAGTACTGCTTTGGAGGATAATCATATAAAGTCTTTCGATCTTATGGGTCATTCCAAAATGTTGTGTGAGCAATCAAAGAAACTCCTGAAACAAAATGACATGTACAAACGACAAATTGGAAATATTGAGAAAGAGTTTGAGGATGAAAAGCAAAAAATTCTGAGCTGGGTTGTTATCAAAGCTCGTTATAATTTCTTGAAGACTTTTGATCCTACTTCTTTTGAGCATGTTTAGGCTCTCACAGTTGTGGAGTGGAATTTTAAAGAAGCCAAAGAAATCGTTGGATATGATGAGGATGAATCTATGACTGAAGAAGAAATGAGTGAAGAAGAAGAAGAAGAAGAAGAAGAAGATGCTGGTACCTCAGACGAAATGGATACATTATTTGGAGACGCATCTATTCCCGTTTCTGAAGATACCGTAATCGGAAAAGGTCTGAAAATTGATCCAACCGTCAGGAATGTTTTCGAGAATGCTTCTGTGCAAATCGCCAAGGATGCCCTTCATCCTTCATCTGAAGGCACTGCCATTAGGGAAGATTTAACACGGGGAATATTCCCGAGAGTACTCATGTGCATATTGTTCAAGATGCCCTTCTTCCCTCTTCTTCAATAGTTTCTTCTTCGCATGTTTGAATTTTTCGTTTGTCGTGTCTTTTTCTTATAAGGCTGAAAACTTTATTCATGTTTTGCCTTTGTTATAAACAATCTCTTGGAAGTTTTCTTTACTTAAGTTCTTTCGCGGGTGATCAATCCGATTAAGATTTTAAATATCAGAATCCTTGTAATTTTAATTTTTGGGAAGTTCGACTTATTGGCTAAAAAAGTCATATGCCAAATTCCATTTTTATCAGCTAATGGAATCGGAAACTTCCGGTATTATAAATGTATTCGTAGTATGTATGATCGGAATCATGAATACTATAAAAAATATGATCGGAATCATGAATATAAATACTTGAAAATAATATAAGTGTTTTATCACACCATATAAAGGTTTGGTAACCTGCACATTTCATTAGATAACATCAATAGTAGCTAATTGCTTAGCTTTACCACTCAAAACAAACTCATGATCAAAGAAATTCTCCTATAGTTGTCATTTGAAATTTTCTCCCTAAGACCTGAGTTAATTGTTATCTATTGAATATAATGAGTTAGGTCACAATGTCCTATTAACCAGCATATTATGAGTATTTTCAAACCAAGTTTCAAAATGAATTCAAATGGAGTCCTCAAACTAAAGGCAAGATTAACATCATACATCAAATAACCTAATTCATTTAACAAAACATTTGAAGACGCAATCTCGATATGCTGGCTTCATTATAATTTTATCCTCATTGTCATCCTCATCTTCAACACTGTCTATTACTACCATATCACAACCTTTGTCTGCCTCATGATAAATGTCTTTGTAAAGACTGCAAGGTCATTTCGAATGAGAATCTTACAACCCAACATTAGGGATTGGTGATGGATTTGGAGATCAAGAGGAAGAAGAAAAAGAGGGCCGCCGATGACTAGTCGAGGATCAGGTGGGGGAGTTTGATTATGTCTAGTGCCCAAGAATTAGGGGAGAAGTTGATGGCTTTAGGGGCGTGGGAGAGCAGGGGAGATGCGTGCAGTATGTGGGATAGGATGGCCAGTTGCATTAGAGAAGCTGCTAGAGAGGTTCTGGGAGTCTCAAGAGGTTGCCGTAGTGGGCACCGAGGGGATTGGTGGTGAAATGGAGACGTCCAAGGTAAAGTGGAAGCAAAGAAGCAGACGTATGCGAAGCTGGTAGATAGCAAGGATGACGAACAGAAGCGGATGAATAGGCAAAATTATAAGATGGCGAGAAATGAGGCGAAGTTGGCAGTGTCAGCAGCGAAAACGGCGGCGTTTGAACGCCTTTATGCAGAACTAGAGGACAGAGGCGGGGATAAGAAATTGTTTAGGCTTGCCAAGGCGAGAGAGGGGAATACACGTGACCTGGATCAAGTGAAGTGCATCAAGGACAAGGATGACAAAGTGTTGGTGGAGGAAGCTCTCATTAGACGGATGGTAGTCGTACTTCCATAAACTTTTAAACGAAGAAGGGGACAGAGACATTGTGTTGGGAGATTTGGAGTACTCTGAGAGGCATCCCAATTATGGTTATTGTAGGAGTATAAGGGTTGACGAGGTTAAGGGTGCTGTTCGTAGGATGTGCAGAGGAAGAACGACTGGACCTGACGAGATTCCTGGGGAATTTTGGAAGAGTACAGGCAGGGCAGGCTTGGAATGGCTGACTGAGTTGTTTAATGTCATTTTCAAGAAGGCGAAGATCCCCGAAGAATGAAGGTGGAGCACAATGATCCCTTTGTACAAGAACAAGGGCGACATTCAAAGCTGCAACAACTATAGAGGTGTCAAGCTGCTTAGCCACACTATGAAAGTGTGGGAAAGGGTGGTAGAGATGAGGGTGAGGAGAGGCGTGTCTATTTCAGAGAACCATTTTGGATTCATACTTGGGCGTTCTACTACTGAAGCCATTCATATTGTTAGGAGATTGGTGGAGCAGTACAGGGAGTGAAAAAGGGACTTGCACATGGTATTCATCGACCTAGAGAAAACTTACGATAAAGTGCCAAAAGAGGTTCTGTGGAGATGCATGGAGGCTAAAGGTGTACATGTGGTGTACATTAGAGCGATCAAGGACATGTATCATGGAGCCAAGACCATAGTGAGGACTACAGGAGGAGACTCGGAGCACTTCCCAGTTCTGATGGGTTTGCATCAGGGATCATGTTACACTTCGTAGTTTTGTACGTGAAATCTATTAGGCATTAGTTGTTTAAGTGTAGACCTGAAGGACTTCCTAGGATATGTGAGATTGTATGCATCTATCTCATGGTTACGAGGGTTTAAGTTCATATAATAAGCTATGGAATACTCTGGGACCAAGCAAATCAAAGAAAATAAGTTTGTCGAAAATTTGAAAAAAAGTTGGCAGAATCAAGGATAGAATTTTGGGTCAACTTTTGGAGGGGTATATCTCCAGGTATATTAGGAGTTTTAAGGTGTTTCAAAATCCTAAAATGAAGTCGGCAAGTCTAGTTTCCAACGCAACAAACCTCTTGTCGATAGGACATCGAAGTGGAGAATTATGGACGTTACAAATTCAGCTGACAGAGCAGAAACAACGCTGCTACAGTACTGCTGACTCTTATCCACTATAATAGGGTTTAAAACCCCGTTTTTCTCCATCATAATCTCCTAAAACATTCCAGAAATTTCAGCAAGTATGAAAGCTCATATATCACATAAAAGTGAGGATTTTGAGTAAATTTCAAGTTACGGAGTATTAATCGAGGTCCGGACAACGTGTAGTCGCGATTATAATTTTGTTTTGTGTTGGAGTTGACTTGGAAACAAAGTAAATATTGAAGATATTGCTACTTTAGTAAATATAAGGTATGAATCATTGAATCTCTCTCTTTATTAACGTTGATTTAGGAATATTTACGAGAATAAAAGTTATAGTTTGTTGTGCTGATGTTGTTGGCTTATGGATTGAGGTTTGAAGAGAGTTTGGAATGAAAATATATATATTTATCTTGTAGAATATTGAGGATATTGTTGGTATTATTTGGGAGTTATTTTGGTATTTGGAGGAAGTAGATGATATAGGGAGATACTGCCAAATTTTCATAACCCAAATTAGTCTTTAATAATTAGTGCTTATAAGTTGATGGAAATATGATGAAAGCATGATTAAATATGTATTTCTCGATATATAGGTTCGGGTGAAGGGCAAGCATCAGTGTAAGGAATTCTTTAAGTGGTGGCTTGACGGATAAGGTATGTAAGGTGTTCTTTTCCTTCTTTCTTTGGCACGAATCCAACTAGAATATAAACACGAGCGTCCCATAACAAATCCACTCCATTCCCATGCTTTGTATTTCAAATCTTAATGTCTTGTTATTTTATTGATTCTTAAAATATTATTTTATTTATCATCATCGATTACTTCTTTGGACTCGATACGAATTCCATAAGTTATTCGGAGGCTACCGACCTTATGTCACTCCGAAAGGCCAAGGTCCGATCATTGACTTCTCATGCATGGTATGTATGTATGTGTATATATATATATATAGTCGGCCGAGCGTGGCCCGTAATGCACTATTTTACTATACCGTGCCGCGGTATAGTCGGCCGGGTATGGCGCGTAGATGTGCACACCACTGCTGTGGGCAAGTTATGATATTGCCCCGGACGCGGGCTAATGATGATAACACCGAGCCTTAACGGTCGGGCATGATTTTACACATATAACACCGAGCCTTACGGCCGGACATAGATACTATCTGTTATGTGTGTGTGTGTGTATATATATATATATATATATATATATATATATATATATATATGTATATGCATACAAATGATTTTATCATGCATTGTATATCGTGCTACTTCCAGAAGTTCAGTTTTCTTTTGCCCTTATTAATGTTACATGTCTTAACGGTCGGACATGATTTTACACATATAACACCGAGCCTTACGGCCGGACATGGATACTATCTGTTATGTGTGTGTGTGTGTATATATATATATATGCATACAAATGATTTTATCATGCATTGTATATCGTGCTACTTCCAGAAGTTCAGTTTTCTTTTGCCCTTATTAATGTTACATTATATCTTGATTATGTTGTTACTCTCCTGCCTTACATACTCATTACTTTTATCCGTACTAACGTCCCATTGCACGAGACGCTACATTTCGTGCTGCAGGCTCCGATAAAGTTATTGAGGAGCAACCGTAGTAGGATTTTCCAGCTTTAGCGGTGTTAGCAAGTGCCACTACTCTGGGCTTGCTATCTTTTGGTACTTCTCTGTTAGTATAATATATGTTCATATGTATACTCTTAGAGGCTCATGGAAATAGTGGGATATGTAAATATTATGTATGGCCTTGTTTTGGGTTCTTGATATTTTCTGATAGCCTTGCCGTCTTTATGATATATGTTATGTTGTGGCGACCTTGTCGGTCCGCATATGTACATATGTGTTGAATTATTGGATATTTCTATGTTTGGATTTTTCTGCTTGCAGGTGTTCTTTGAGTTATGGTATGTGATGTTCAAAGTAACTGTTAAGTCAGGTGATTTTCGTCCTACGGGTCGGAGCCCGTCATACTCCTCGTTAGGGATGTGACAGGTCAACCCTTAGCCCATTTTTATTTGCTTTGGTGATGGATGGATTGACGTGACAAATTCAAGGTGAGGTGCCATGGTGTATATTGTTCGCAGATGACATAGTCTTGATAGACGAGACTCGTAGCGGAGTTAACTCTAAGCTAGAGGATTGGAGATAAACATTAGAGTCTAAAGGATTCAAGTTGAGCAGGAACAAAATAGAGTACTTGGAGTGCAGGTTCAGTGGCGTAACTCAGGAGGCTGACGTGGAAGTGAAGCTTGGTACCCAGGTCATTCAAAAGAAAGAAAGTTTCAAGTATCTTGGGTCTATTTTACAAGGAAATGGGGATATTGACGATGCTGTCACACATCGTATTGGTGCAGGATGGTTGAAATAGAGGATCGCTTCTAGAGTGCTATGTGACAAGAAAGTGTCACCAAAACTTAAGGGTAAGTTCTACAAAGTGGTTAGACCGACTCTGTTGTACGGGGCAGAGTGTTGGCCAGTCAAGAATTCTCATGTGCAGAAGATGAAAGTCGTGGAAATGAGAATGTTGCGGTGGATGTGTGGGCACACTAGGAGAGATAGGATCAGGAATGAGGACATGCGGGACAAGGTGGGAGTGGCATCGGTGGAGGACAAGATGCGGGAAGCGAAGCTGAGATGGTTTGGTCATGTGAAGAGGAGAGACATAGATGCCCCAGTACGGAGGTGTGAGAGGTTGGCTATGGACGATTTAAGAGAGGTAGAGGAAGGCCAATGAAATATTAGGGAGAGGTGATTAGGCAGGACATGGCACAGTTTCAGATTACCGAGGACATGCCCTTAGATAGGAGGTTGTGGAGGGCTCAGATTAGGATAGAAGGCTAGTAGGTAGTCTCGCTTTTCGGTCGCACTAGTAGGCGTCGTTTTGCTCTACTTTTTATTACCTTTTGATTCCTGCTTTTATGCGTTGGGTCTTGTCTGTTTTATCATGACTTCTTTGCTCTTGTTATTTCTCATTTTCGCATTGCTTTGATTGTCAGTATCTGACTTTTTTCCTTTGTTTTCTTTTGAGCCGAGGGTTTTTCGGAAACAGCCTCCCTACCTTCCAAGGTGGGGGTAAGGTCTGCGTACACTTAACCCTCCCCAGACCCCACACTGTGGGATTCAACTGGGTATGTTGTACTACCTCATCACCACCTTCTTTGTCTCCCTCATGCAGAGAACAAGTTAGAGGGTTGGTCCAATAACTCCCAACGAAATATAGAAATTTCGGAGGGGTGATAAATATCATGTGCAGTCCATTAGTTCTTGGACAGATTTCAACAAAGGTGACTTAATCATTATGTTAATAAATAATGACTTCATTCAAAGTATTAGATACATTAACGTGTTATCTTCAAATAAATGAGTATGTAATATGACGTTTCATTCTAAGTGTTAGTGTTTCATCAATCAAATAGCAAAACTAAGTGTGTTTTGGTGTTCAAAAGGATTAGAGGACTTTGGTACATCATTTGTTTAAGTTTGGTGATCATCTAAGTGAAAGAAAAAAATGAAAAAAAATATTTTTCGACTAAACGCGCGCACCTAGACTGTACTAGGGACCTAAAGATTCTAAACGTGGACCTTGACCAATTTTGCTACAATAGCATTCGACATTTCTTGGAATGGAAATTCTTTTACCTGCTTTTTTGAATAGAGCTAGGCATAGGGGAGGTGATGTGGAAACTCTCTTTTTGCAAGAAAAGTATTTATTTTTTTTCTCAAAATTTTCTTTCATTTTTCACAATTTTTTTTATTTTATAAAGTCATCTTCATAACTCATTGTAGACACGTGATTTTTGACCCTCCCTGGGGTGTTTCCCCTTCTAGTGTCTAAATATTTCTTTAAATTTTAGTCTTGAAGTGCCGATTTTATTCTATTTTTATATAGTAGGTTTATTTACGAAAAATAAGAAGAGGGACAAAAATATTCACTATCTCTAGAGTACAAGTTTTGTGTTTTAGCGAAAGAAAAATAACAAAACATAGGTTTCTTTTAATCTAGTTTTTTATTTAATTAGCTTTTAAATTTTTCCTTAGTTTAATGAATTTTCTTATTTTTTTAATTTAAAAGTAGTTGATTAATATTTTATCTTGATGTTTTTATTTAATCAAAAGAAAAAGAAAATCAAACCAATGATAGCCCACCACGTGACAAAATTCCACCCTATCCATATCCACGACATATTCCATTTTGGGGAAAAGAATATACAATGATATTTTGGGAAGGTTAAGCTACAAGTGGCACACCATAAATAGAAGATTAGACCTAATTTCCTAAACTAGACTACACCTAGAATACACAAAAAATTTCAGCCGCAGCTCATAAACAGAGAGGATTCACGTTAAACATACACTAATCATCCACACCACGCAATAGACCTACAACACAAATGAGCCGTAAGAGCACATTCACGTAAGAAATGGATACACTAGCGTGCACACACTAGCACCCTTTTCGCTTCTGCTTTTTGGACATTTTCCTTTTGCTTTGTTTATTCTTCTTCTTTACTAGACACAATACACAACACACACATCCACGTCAAAGCCAAATCCCTCTGGCCTCCACCACCAAACACCATGTGAGCTCCATCTTCTTCTCCGTGAAACCATCACTGAAACAGCCCCTTTACCCAACCAAAAACATTATGAAACTAGCTGAAAACGCAGCAGAAACTCTCAAAAACCAGTTCACAAAACACTACGAAAACAGTCATTTTGGTTAATACTTCCTGTGCCCCAAATATCCTTTTTAGTCTGTTTCAAAAAGAATGATACATTTCTATATTTAAAAATAATTTAACTTAAAACTTTTCCTTTTATCCTTAATGAAATGATTACAGCCACACAAATATCGATAACTTGTTTTTTATCGCAAGTTTCAAAAGTTTTCATTTCTTTGTTAAACTCAGTACCTAAGTCAAACTATATCACATAAATTGGAACAGAGGGAGTATAATTTTTCAGATTCGAGTTTGCTTCAGATATTTTGATTATAACTGGTGTATCGAATTAAAGGGGGATGTTTAATCGTTGACCAACTTATAATATTGAATAGATACGTAGTTCGAATATAGGAGTAATGATTTGCTTCGTTTCATGGACATGCTAATCCATGACAATTAAATTTAAAGGCTAAACATGTTATGATGAAGACATAATGAGTCGATCTAAATGAAACAGAATCAAGAAAGAAGAAGAAAAGAAAAGACATAGCATGTGATGAACTGAATTCCTATTTCCTCAAGGGGAGGATGGTGTGATCATCTTTTTATTGTTGCTTGTGAATTGACATTAACGCTGCTGAATAAAGAGGAAATGAGATCTCTTGCCGTCTTACAATTTGAATAGAAGAAAATGGACTTTTCAGATCTCTTATGTGTAAAAAACGAAGATCTCTCGTAAAAGGGTCATAAAACTAAAAAAAAGTTTGTAAAGGGCCAAAAAACCAGTTCTCCGGAAAAAAAAAAAAAAACTGTTTTAGTTTTGCAACAAATAAATACTCACTTTTAATTGGGGAGGAAAGGTGAAGTGGGTTATTTGGATTGGGTGGGTTGAGTCGGATGGTCTTTTTAATAAGTTCAGTTAGTTTTTAACGGATTCAGATATCGTGAACCAAAAGTGCACTGGTTTGGCATGCATAGTTAGAGGACTATTAATTCTCTAGGTTAAAGAATAGGGATGGTTTTGATTCCAAGCTCAAACATACGGGAATTTTTTTGGACCTTTTCTCTGAAGTTAAGCATATACTCTTTGCTAGCTGCATGTTTTTTCTGTTCTTTGACCATGTCAACTAATTAGAAGACAAATATTAAGTGCTAATTCTTCTTCAAGTATTATAATATTGTACTGCTAGGTGCGTTGCATTTTTATCTTTTGCTATTGCCTTATAATATAAATTATTGAAAGACAAGCAGTAAAGTTAAGCATAAGCCGGCTGTTTGTAGTTTACAATATGTGCTGCCTATCATATAAATGTAGGGTCCCTTTATTCAAAGATCAAATAAACAGTATAACAAATATATGCTGCATCGATATGAACGTAGAATTCTTAGATTTCAAGCTTAACCATTTGTATTCGAGCAGACTTGTTTGTCAAACTCAACTCTTTAAATCGCCTCCTATGTAGTATAAAGTCCAACACAAAGTTTATAACAAACGGAGGATCAGGCTGAGCAGTAGCGGATCCAACCACAAGCCCCAGTACCGGATAACCTAGTGCTTCGGGGTCAAATCCTATATAGATTTGTGAAAAAAGATTATAAATATAGTTACACTTACATTTCAGAGCCTATCTCTCTGTTAGAATCCACAACATATAAATTTTGGATTGGCCACTGTGGACGAGGTAGATGGCTGTTGAAGAAGGAAAAAGCTGTTGCGTGGTGCTCGTACCATCTCCATTCCAAGGGCATATAACACCTATGCTTCAACTGGCCTCTCTGCTTCATGCTAAGGGTTTCTCCATTGTTATTAATCACTCGGAGCTCAATCCTCCGGATAGCTCCAAACATCCTGAATTCACATTCTTTCCATTGAAGGATGGCTTGTCAAACAACAATCCTTCTTTCTTGAATCTGTTTGACATTATACCAGAAATGAATGTGAATTGCAGAGTTCCATTCCGAGACTATTTGGTCCAAATGATGGAAAAACCTGAAATCTATGGCCAAATATCTTGTATTGTTTATGACCATCTCATGTACTTCACAACTGAAGTGGCTGTTCACCTTAAACTTCCAACTATTCTTCTTCGGGCTAGTAGTTGTGCTTACATGGAAGCTGTTTGCGCCTTTTTCGCACTCAAGGCTGAAAATTACTTTCCCTTGCCAGGTATAATTTATGGAGAATATTGTGTTTGGTACGTCGAAAAAATAGAAAAACCTTATTTTTCAATGTTCTGCTATTTGAATCCTGAAAATGTTTCATTTCATAAAAACTTTTTTTTCCAAAGAAGGAAAAATGACAACATTTATGAGTGACGGACTGAGACAGACGTTATTTATTATCCTTTCTCAAAGTTAGGTATTTTCACAAATTATTGTCACAACTTGGTCCTGAGCTTTAACACTAATTTTCCAAGTTATACCAATTGCAGAGTCTCAGTTGCTGGATCCGGTGCCCAAAGTACCTATTCTCAGGTTCAAGGATCTTCCCTTCGATCTCATTTCCGAAATTCCAGAGCCTAAATTACAGTTATTTGAAAAGGTGGTTAATTTAGGATTCTCTGTGGCTATAATTTTTAACACTATTAAAAACCTTGAGAATCACGCATTGTCATGGCTTCAAAAACATTATCGAGTTCCTATTTTCACAATAGGGCCTTTACACAAAATTGCCTCCTCGCAAACGAGTTTAGTGGAGGAGGATACTAGCTGCATTTCATGGCTTAATACTCAAGCCCCTAATTCTGTTCTCTATGTAAGCATAGGGAGTATAGTAGTTATGGATAAAAATGAGTTCATTGAGACAGCTTGGGGATTGTTCAATAGCAACCAATCATTTTTATGGGTAGTTAGGCCAAGTTCTATCGAACATGACCTACCCGATGGATACTTGGAAGCAGTTGGAGATCGAGGTCGTATAGTGAAATGGGCACCACAAAAAGAAGTTTTGGCACATCCTGCAGTTGGAGGATTTTGGAGTCATTGCGGTTGGAATTCAACTTTAGAAAGTATTCTCGAAGGGGTTCCCATGATTTGTAGGCCATGTTTTGGTGATCAGAATGTGAACGCGAGATACTTGACTCATGTATGGAAGGTAGGCCTTGAAATAGGACCTGATGATTTGACTAGATGTGTCATAGCGAGTGCAATAAGAAAACTTATGGTGGAAGAAGAAGGCAAAGAACTGAGGCAAAGAGTTCTTGATATGAAACAGAAACTCCAGATGTCTTTTCGAGATGGTGGCTCATCACATAACTCCTTGAAGAGTCTGACAGAATTCATCTCTAGCAGAGTCTGTCACTACTACAAGAACAGGAATGAGCGAAGGACAAATTGATCTGTAGTTAAACAGCAAAATCCGTCGCTTGTCCTCTCTAGCGATAGATAAAAGGCAGTCCAGTGCACTAAGCTCCCACTATACGCGAGGTCCGGAAAAGGGCCGGACCACAAAGGTCTATTGTACACAGCCTTATTTGCATTTCTGCAAGTGGCTGTCTATTTAGCGACAGATAGCTATAGACTATAAAAAAAATGTTAGTTACAAGCGATTTAACGACATGTTAGCAATGAAGTTCATAGCTAATTTCAGTTTTTTGTAGTGGCTGATCAATTTAAAGTTTGAAAGACCGTGTATTCTCGCAATGATGATATAGCTCAAAATAACAATACATGGATCCACTTCCTGAACAGCAAACAATAACACAAGTGATCCTAGCTGAGGCATGTGCACCCAGAAGTAAATGCTGATCGATTTTAGGACTTTATGTCACCCTCTATCTCCTGTGATAATATGTTTGAATTTAATATTTATGTGTATTAAAAAAATGACCATAATTTTTCATCCATTAACTAGAAATTATACTTCAAAAAACTCCACGAAACTCTAGAAATAAAATTATAAACAACAGAAACTAAAAAAAAAAATTGTACCTCTATGATTTCCCGCTAATTCCCTTTTTTTATAGTTCCGCCAAATCTAACAGACAAATTTCGATATATATATGTTACGAAAAAAGTATCAACTTTTGACAAACTTAAAAAAACCAAAATTATGACTATTTTGAACCTACCCTCAAACATAAGGGACCATTTTTATCATTTTCTCTACTATAATCACAATATTCGAATCTTACTTGATGATGCTTTCTCTATCATGTTGTTCAACGTTGTTGTCTTACTATGATGTGATGGCTGACATATAGAGTGTTCCGTCCTAGTGTTATGGCTTACGGGTTCAGCGAAACACGGTAATTTTAAATGTAGATGTGTGCACCCAAGTTCAAAATATCATTTAATGCGATTATGATTAAGTGAGGTTAGAAGTTCAAATCTTATGTCTATCTTGTTGAACCAGTTAAATTTATCCCATGAACTCACCTCTTCACAATAATGCACTAGTCTTCTCATAATTCAGAATCCACCTTTGATTGCAGAATCTCATTCATCCCACCACATCCGTTGGTACGTACTTTGGTGGTATGCAATTCATTCCCGCAGTGCTTCATATTTATGTTGATATAGTATGTATATACATATCATGTTTATTTCTCTCTTCTTCTTCATCTTTTAATTAAAAAGAGCATTCTGTTGGAAAGACGATTAATGATTTTCTTTTCATAAATTCAGAATGCTCTTTGAATAAAATAAATTATGACATCATCAGAAGAAAATAGTTACACTTACATTTCAGAGCCTATCTCTCTGTTAGAATCCACAACATCTAAATTTTGGATTGGCCACTGTGGACGAGGCATATAACACCTATGCTTCAACTGGCCTCTCTGCTTCATGCTAAGGGTTTCTCCATTGTTATTAATCACTCGGAGCTCAATCCTCCGGATAGCTCCAAACATCCTGAATTCACATTCTTTCCATTGAAGGATGGCTTGTCAAACAACGATCCTTCTTTCTTGAATCTGTTTGACATTATACCAGAAATGAATGTGAATTGCAGAGTTCCATTCCGAGACTATTTGGTCCAAATGATGGAAAAACCAGAAATCTATGGCCATTTCAACTGGCCAGAAATCTTGTATTGTTTATGACCATCTCATGTACTTCACAACTGAAGTGGCTGTTCACCTTAAACTTCCAACTATTCTTCTTCGGGCTAGTAGTTGTGCTTACATGGAAGCTGTTTGCGCCTTTTTCGCACTCAAGGCTGAAAATTACTTTCCCTTGCCAGGTATAGTTTATGGAGAATATTGTGTTTGGTACGTCGAAAAAATAGAAAATCCTTATTTTTCAATGTTCTGCTATTTGAGTCCTGAAAATGTTTCATTTCATAAAAACTTTTTTTTCCAAAGAAGGAAAAATGACAACATTTATGAGTGACGGACTGAGACAGACGTTATTATCCTTTCTCAAAGTTAGGTATTTTCACAAATTATTGTCACAACTTGGTCCTGAGCTTTAACACTAATTTACCAACTTATACTAATTGCAGAGTCTCAGTTGCTGGATCCGGTGCCCAAAGTACCTATTCTCAGGTTCAAGGATCTTCCCTTCGATCTCATTTCTGAAATTCCAGAGCCTAAATTACAGTTATTTGAAAAGGTGGTTAATTTAGGATTCTCTGTGGCTATAATTTTTAACACTATTGAAAACCTTGAGAATCACGCATTGTCATGGCTTCAAAAACATTATCGAGTTCCTATTTTCACAATAGGGCCTTTACACAAAATTGCCTCCTCGCAAACGAGTTTAGTGGAGGAGGATACTAGCTGCATTTCATGGCTTAATACTCAAGCCCCTAATTCTGTTCTCTATGTAAGCATAGGGAGTATAGTAGTTATGGATAAAAATGAGTTCATTGAGACAGCTTGGGGATTGTTCAATAGCAACCAATCATTTTTATGGGTAGTTAGGCCAAGTTCTATCGAACATGACCTACCCGATGGATACTTGGAAGCAGTTGGAGATCGAGGTCGTATAGTGAAATGGGCACCACAAAAAGAAGTTTTGGCACATCCTGCAGTTGGAGGATTTTGGAGTCATTGCGATTGGAATTCAACTTTAGAAAGTATTCTCGAAGGGGTTCCCATGATTTGTAGGCCATGTTTTGGTGATCAGAATGTGGACGCGAGATACTTGACTCATGTATGGAAGGTAGGCCTTGAAATAGGACCTGATGATTTGACTAGATGTGTCATAGAGAGTGCAATAAGAAAACTTATGGTGGAAGAAGAAGGCAAAGAACTGAGGCAAAGAGTACTTGATATGAAACAGAAACTCCAGATTTCTTTTCGAGATGGTGGCTCATCACATAACTCCTTGAAGAGTCTGACAGAATTCATCTCTAGCAGAGTCTGTCCCTACTAAAAGAACAGAAATTAGCGAAGGACAAATTGATCTGTAGTTAAACAGTAAAATCCGTCGCTTATCCTATTTAGCGATAGATAAAAGGCAGTCCAGTGCACTAAGCTCCCACTATACGCGAGGTCCAGAAAAGGGCCGGACCACAAAGGTGTATTGTACACAGCCTTACCCTGCATTTCTGCAAGAGGTTGTCTATTTAGCGACTGATAGCTATAGACTATAAAAAAAATGTTAGTTACGAGCGATTTAGCGACATGTTAGCAATGAAGTTCATAGCTAATTTCAGTTTTTTGTAGTGGCTGATCAAGATTAAAGTTTGAAAGATCGTGTATTCTCACCATGATGATATAGCTCAAAATAACAATATATGGATCCACTTCCTGAACAGCAAACAATAACACAAGTGATCCTAGCTGAGGCATGTGCACCCAGAAGTAAATGCTGATCGATTTTAGGACTTTATGTCACCCTCTATCTCCTGTGATACTATGTTTGAATTTAATATTTATGTGTACTAAAAAAATGACCTTAATTTTTCATCCATTAACTAGAAATTATACTTCAAAAAAACTCCACCAAACTCTAGAAATAAAATTATAAACAACAGAAACTAAAAAAAAAATTGTACCTCTATGATTTCCCGTTAATTCCCCTTTTTTATAGTTCCGCCAAATCTAACAGACAAATTTCGATATATATATGTTACGAAAAAAGTGTCAACTTTTGTCAAACTTAAAAAAATCAAAATTATGACTATTTTGAACCTACCCTCAAACATAAGGGACCATTTTTATCATTTTCTCTACTATAATCACAATATTCGAATCTTACTTGATGCTTTCTCTATCATGTTGTTCAACGTTGCTGTCTTACTATGATGTGATGGCTGACATATAGAGTGTTCCGTCCTAGTGTTATGGCTTACGGGTTCAGCGAAACACAGCAATTTTAAATGTAGATGTGTGCACCCAAGTTCAAAATATCATTTAATGCGATTATGATTAAGTGAGGTTTGAAGTTCAAATCTTATGTCTATCTTGTTGAACCAGTTAAATTTATCCCATGAACTCACCTCTTCACAATAATGCACTAGTCTTCTCATAATTCAGAATCCACCTTTGATTGCAGAATCTCATTCATCCCACCACATCCGTTGGTACGTACTTTGGTGGTATGCAATTCATTCCCGCAATGCTTCATATTTATGTTGATATAGTATGTATGTACATATCATGTTTATTTCTCTCTTCTTCTTCATCTTTTAATTAAAAAGAGTATTATGTTGGAGAGACGATTAATGATTTTCTTTTCATAAATTCAGAATGCTCTTTGAATAAAATAAATATATAAATAAATAAGAAAATAATCAAATGTAAGTTTAGAACGTTGGAGTCTAGGAGAGACTATTGCGTCTAAACCAGCTAGCCTAGTATATTTTTAGTTGGGTTAATAGCACTTTTGATCCCTTTATTATTGATAAATTCTAATTTTGATCTTTGTAATATTTGACAAAGCACATTTAACCTTCAATTAATAGAAATGTGCACTTTTGATATTTTGCTTGTGAATATTCACAAATTTACCATAATTATTAGTCAATCCGCCACTCAATTACCCATTTATTATATTAAACTTGTATTGTTACCCCATATTAAACAGTATTATAGATCTAAAGTAGTTCAAATACAACATCCTTCTTACCTAAAAGGACTAAAAACACATATTTCGCTTAATGGAAGGTTAAATGTGTTTCGTTAGATATCACAAGGACCAAAATCAGAATATATCTATAATTAGAGACCAAAAATGCTATTATCCTATCCTTAAAAATATATGTGTTGAGTTTTTTTTTTTTTTTTTTTTGGTAACTATCAGTATATTACCAAGTGAAGAAGTTTATAGTTCAAAAAGAAAATAAAACAGTGCAGTTTGGACAACAAACCCCAAACTTGCATCTCATCTAACCCTACAGCACCTACTTACATCTACATCTATGCTAAGGATAAAAATTCAAATCTAACATACAACTGGTTAGTTTACTATTAGTGTAAGCTCTTGAGTGAACCTCTTGAACAACTTGTCTCACCACTTACTCAACTGATTTGGTCCCTGTATTGAAGGCTCGAGCATTCCTTTCCTCCTAGATATGATAGACGCCACATGTCATAGTCATCCTAAACACCTCCTGACTAGTAGTCTTGCATTTGGCATGTTGTGTTGCCCATTCCATTTCATGTTGCCAATCACCCACAGATCTGTTTATCCCTTGCCACACGAGTAGCTTTTCCCATACTCTCCTAGCATATTCACATTTAAAGTAATTGTAAATGTTATTTAATGAAAAGAGAGTAATTTTAGAATGCGGTAATTGTCAAATTGCAAGTATTTTGCATTAATAACAAATAGTTTAAAGTAATTATTACAAGAAAATAAAATAAAGGAAATAAGTGTAGTATCACAAACTAAATAGGACGTTAACGTTACAAACCTGAACTTGGAGAATTTTTTTTAAAATTGTCCTTCATTTCTAATTAAGGGAAAATCAATCTCCTTTTAAATTCTACCATTTATGTTAATTATTATTGTACGAAAAAGAAGTTTACATTTACTGCAATGTACTATTAATAATTTCGTTTGCTTATTTAAAGATTGCTCCACTTTCCATCAGTTCCCCCCTACTTTCACTCTTCTTCTTTCCAAAATAAATCTCCTAATTCAACCGACAAAAATCAAGAACTATTGTGAAATTGCAATTATTTTGCATTAATGAAAAATAGTTTAAAGTACTTATTAAAAGAAAAATAAAGGAGACAAGTGTATTATCTCACAAACTGAATAGGACGTTAACGTTACAAACTTGAACTTGGAGAATTATTTTTGAAATTGTCCTTCATTTCTAATTAGGAGAAAATCAATCTCCTTTTAAAATTCTACGCCGACCATTTATGTTAATTTGTACTAATAAAAAAAGTACATTTACTACAATGTACTATCAATAATTTCGTTGCTTGCTTAAAGAGATCACATGACAACTTGCCAGCTGCCTCCTACTGTCACTCTCCTAATTTCCAATATAAATCTCCTAATTCAACCTATAAAAATCAAGAATTATTGTGAAATTGCAATTATTTTGCATTAATGGCAAATAGTTTAAAGAAATTATTACCAAGAAAAATAAAATAAAGGAAATAAGTGTAGTATTACAAAGTACAAACTAAATAGGACGTTAACGTTACAAACTTAAACTTAGATAAATTGTTTTGAAATTGTTCTTCATTTCTAATTAAGGGAAAACAATCTATTTTAAAATTCTATTCCTACCATATATGTTAATTTGTACTAGAAAAAAAATAGTACATTTACTACAATGTACTATCAAATAATTTCGTTTTTTGCTTACTTAAGGATAACAGGACAACTTGCCAGTTGCCTCCTACTCTCACTCTCATTTTCAACATAAATCTCCTAATTCAACCCAGAAAAAATAAAGAATTAGGGGAGAAAAAAAATGAACAACGATAGCCACATGCATGGTATGGCTATGGCGCCGCCACCATCCTCAGCTGCCATGAACAACGGCACCGGAGGAGGCGGGTATTAAAATTTACTTTCCTTCTATTTTATGATATGTATTAACATTAGAATACTTACTTTTTTATTTATTTAGGACTATTCTAGAGTATTTAATTTCAAGTTTAGGATTTACGTTCAATTTGAATTTGTTTGCAATTTGGGGACAAAGGAGTTTAAGTAGCCATTTGGCCATAGAAATCAAATATTTTTCACTTTATTTGGAATTTATGTAATTGAAGTTGAGGATAGAGTTGTGTTTGGTTATAGTTTTGCAAAGAATATCTGGTTGTTTGAATCTACTGAAATAAAAATAAAAATAAAAAGTGGGAAAAAACAGTGAAAAGAGGGTTTTTGGTGTTTTCCTAATTCCAAATATAACTTCAAGTAACCCTGATTTTCAAATAAAATGAAAAAAAAAATCCAAAAAATAATGAATAACTCTCATGGCCAAACAAGTAAGAAAGTAAAAAAAACTTTTGAATCTTGTGGTTATTAACTAAAGATACGTATAATATACCAAAAAGTCTTTTAATCTTGTGGTTTTAAAACATGTGAGGTGGAATCTTGAAATTAAAGAGTTGTCAATTTAGAAAATAGACATTCTTTTTTAAACGGATTAAAAAGACTGTAACAAATAAATTGAAATAGAGGGAGTATAATAATTGCAAAATATTTATCTTCCTTTTAGTTTAGAGTCTATGAGGAAAATAGTATATTCTCTATTATTTTATTTCTTTTAATTCTCTATGAATAGTGGTATAATCTTTTATTTTAGTTTAATACAATGAATTTATTGACATTTTCTCTCTGGTTTCCTCCCTAATTTCTCTTAATTCTTTTTCATAAAAGCGGGATGATGATGAACCATCGACACATGATGATGCACATGACATTTTTCTGGGGAAAGAATACTGAGATTCTCTTCTCAGGTTGGCCTGGATATGATAATTTGGGCATGTACATCTTGGCACTTGTTGTTGTCTTTTTCATGGCCATTTTCGTCGAATTTCTGTCTCATAGCAATTACATTAACGAGAATGCAGATCATGTAACTGCCGGGCTCCTTCAGACAACCTTGTATGGTTTGAGAATTGGTTTGGCTTATATTGTCATGTTGGCAGTTATGTCTTTTAATGGTGGTGTATTTTTGGTTGCTATTGTTGGGCACTCGTTAGGGTTCTTGGTTTTTGGAAGTAGGGTTTTTAAGAAACCGTCTAGTGGGAAGAACTTGGATCTTCCTCCAATGAGCTGTTGTTGATTAATTTATTAATGGAATTTTGTTGATAGTCAAATTTATCTTGTTTAATTTCTTAGTATAATTATCATGATAAGTTTTCATTGGGGTTGAGTCCGTTTGGAGTTCTTAATTTGTAGGACGATTAAGAGGGGTCACATTAATTGGACTGCTTTTAGTATATGAAATGAAAATTTTCAATCAAAATGCTATTTCTTTTTTCAGTTGAATAAACACCATTCTACATAAATTAATGCTGATAACTCCATTAAGTTTTTCATTGTTATATTTTGGATAATGAAACTCCGTTCTGTTTCATGGTTTCTCAAGTCTTTACATGGACAAATTGGTGAATAGTGTAAGTTGTATATGTTAACGGTGGAATGCATAATAATATTATTTTCCATAAGGTAATTTTAATTGATAACTTGGTAAAAACGATTGTTGATATTGCTGCCACAAAATTCAAATTACATTAATAGTATAAAATTTACATGTGAATATATAAAGTGTTTAATTTTAGTTTCTTTAGACTAACAATATAAACAAATTATATACTATCCAATCACTTAAGAAATCATTCCAAGTAACCTTATATAGTTGAAATTAATTATCTGATGAGTTACAGTATTTCATAAGTTTTGATGATTGACAAAAGACCCAAGGACCAGGTCCTTCATCAGGTCCCATGAGAGTACTGCACGGTACTTAACAGCTGTAAAGCTGTTGCACTGTTCAGGCAGAACTGCAGCAACACAGCTGTATGTATGATGAAAACTAAAAGCCCTTGAGAAGTCACTATTCATGTCACATGTTTCTCACATGCTCTCGATTTTGTCTCATACTTATACAAAATGTTGGGCATCATTTTGACCTAACACTTGCAAATCTAAAAAGATATATTTCTCTCAAGTGTGGCGGCTACCTTTCACAAGGTGCCCACAAGAACAAGATCTCAACAATCCAAGGGACCAGTTCCTGCCACTGAAGACATTTGAAGTCCTAGGATAGTTGAGTCTTGTTTCATGCTCTTAATTTGTAATCCTACATTGCTTGTCAAGAAGCATCATAGTAGGACAGATTTCAATCTTTGTAACTTTTTTTTCTTGGCTAGAGTTAGATAAGTATCAGTTAGGTCGTTGGCTAGAGGTAGTCAAGACTTGGAGCTTTGCAATAGAGTTATTGTAAAGGTGCTTACAATAGGTGTATTGTAAGGGTTGGGGATTAAGAGTTTAATTCCTAGGTTGCAATAGGTTATAATCTGAAGTTGCTCAGTTTAGTGAATTTGGAAATCCTACTAGGGTGGGTCGCAGCTTTTAATCCCTTGAGCAAGGAGTTTTCCACGTAAATCTTGTCTTATTTACTTTCTATTACTATCTGTGAAAACAGCTTATGGATCAGGTCCCTTAGACTGTTTTGGTGAACTTTAAGGTGGTGAACTCATAGGTTCTATCAATTGGTATCAGAGCAAGTGCTTTCTAAAAGGTTAACACTTAGAAAGGATCATCGTTATGACTGGTTCACCAAACCTAGAAAAGAAAGAATCTAGCACAAGACCACCAAGATCAATGGAGAATATCATAAGCGGTGGAAGGAAAGAGTGCAAGGGGTTTTAAAAAGAAAGGACAGTGAGTTTATTCAAGATCTAGAAAGAAGGAAGCCAAAGAAAGAGGAGCACCTAGTTCTTAAAACTGCTGAAAGTAACTAAAGCATTGACGACTATGATATGGCGTATCTCACTCGAAGATTTCAAAAGATGGTTCTAAGAATTGGTGAGGTCTTAAAGAAAGGAAATCCTAGCAGGAGCTTAAAAGGAAATTATTGTTGTCACAAATGTTAGAAGCATGGACACTTCATTAAAGAATGTCTTTCTCCTAAGCTTGACTATTACAAAAATAATATTGAAAAAGCGACTAAGAGGAACCAGGTCCCTAATGATAAACTCATCAGAAGTAATGGTGTTGACAACTTGGATAAACAAGCTGTGGCTGGCTGGGAAGACTTCTCCCGTAAATCTCAAGATATAGATGACCAAGGAGACACATCTATGATTGTTGTTGTCAATGAGCCTTCAAAATATGAGTCAACCTTTGCACTCATAATCAGATCTATTGCTATCAACGATAATGAGGATGTTGAGATTGGTTTAATTGAAGAATTTTGTGTCTCTGAACATGAAAAGGATAACTTGGCAGTCTCCATTGTAGATCTAAAGGAACAAGCTGTGGAAGTAACAAGAGAGACATCTCTGTTAAAGATTCAAATAAAGAAAAAGTTGATCACTCCGAAGAAAGAAAAGGAGATTTGTGAAACTCAACTTAAGCATGAAAAAGAGCTTAAGAAGATCAAAGTGAGTCTCACCTCTGAGCTAGATAAGAGTAGACAGCTACTGGAGGATAGTATGAAGGTTAAAGAAGATCCTGATAAGTGACCTTGTTGTACCTGGTCCACTGATGAAATTGCTTCTATGTACAAGGATGTCGGTGGCACGCATGTGATTAGCTTTCATAAGGCAAAAATCCCCTATAACTCACATAGCAAGCATGGTACTAACTCTGAAATTGGCGATGCACTTACTGCGGTCAAACTTGTCTTTATAAAGATGGATGCAAAGCCAAAATTCAAGCTGTTCAGATAAATAAGGAATTTAGAACAAAGGAACCTGGTCTTCAAAAAAGAAAATCTGTTCTACTTACATGGACTAAAATAAGCCTAATTCACTTGTTCTCTCATTTTGAGGGACCCAAAATGGTTTGGGTTCCTAAATCTAATGAATGACTTAGATGGCAGGTTGGAGTGAGAGGAGGCAACTAAAATGAGTATACAAATAGTGGTTGTTCTAAGTATACGACTAGAAGAATGGATGATTTCCTGTCACTCAAGGTCTTCTAAGGTGGGAGTATATCTTCTGATGACAAGATGTTATTCTTGGAATTAGAAAAACACTCTCCCTTAGAATTGTCAATATGTACTATGTGAATGGCTTGAAATAAGTTACTTAGTCCATCCCCAATCCGTGATAAAGGGAGTGGAGTGAAGTTCTTCTCCTGTTCTGGCATTGTCACCTATCTCAAAGAACTTGTGAGCAAAAGGGTGACTAGGACATGCAAGCTTTTCTTTGTTTGAACAGGCTTGTTGCGAGCACCTGGTCCGTGTGATACCAAATATAAAATTCAAAGATCACAAGGCATTTGATGCTTGCATAAGAGAGAAGCAGGTGCATGATCGTTTTCCTGCTTGAGAAGATTCCCTAGAAATTACTGAATGGAAAGAAACCCCAGCTAAAAGTGGTGGAGCTGAAGACGGAGTGGCTGATAATGTGTGAAACACTCATGAGGAAAAGCAAAGAAGTGGAGATCATGGGTTTGTAAATGCAAATGATGCGTCAAACGTGGAAGCACCGGGTCCCTATATCAGTGGTTGGGACTAGACGAGTGCCTCACAACAAGCTTGATGATTTTGAAAACACCACAAGAAACAAGGGTTCTAATCAAGTCACAAGGAGTCGCATCTGAAAGCTGCTGAAAGGATATTGAGGTATCTTAAGGTGTTGCAGGACCTGATACTCTCCTATTCTTCTGAGGATAATTTTGACTTGGTTGGATGTTGATTATGCTGGATACTTGGTAGATAGAAAGAGCACATCTGGAATGACATATATTCTGGGATGGTGTTTGATCCTTTAAGGTACAAATTCAGTGACTCTTTCCACTGCTGAATCTGAGAATGTGGTTGCTATCTCTCGCGGTTCTCAATCGCTGTGGATCAAACAATGACTTGAGGTTCTTGGCGTGCTTACTGGGTATGTGCCCTTGTTGTGTGTCAAATGCAGTTGTACTTAACATGGGAAAAATTCAGGTGCTCCACAAAAGGATCAAACACATCGATGATGGAAGACCAAGTAGCAGATATCTTCACCAAGCAGGGAGCTTTTTGAAAGAAATCTTTCAGAGTTGGGCATTTATCTGGTTGCTCTTCCTCAAAATTCCCTCATCGATTGGCTATGATACAAGGACAGTCACACTACTTAAAGTGTTTTTCTAGTGATATCTATCTCACTTCTATACCGTTATAGGTATATACACAAGGATTCTTTGGTACAACACAGGCATTGGTGAAATTGCATCTATCAGAATCTTTGCCCGGCTTTTAAAGGAGATGTCCAGGAACCTGGTCCCTATGATCCAGGTTAGTGGTCTTTTTAGTACTTATATGTTTTTTAAAAAATTGTCAAAAATTGCAATGTTGTTAAAATTCACTTTCCGAAAATTTCTTTTTAGAGCCCAATCGATACATCTTCTCTGAGCTGATCCAACATTTAAGTAAATTCACCTATCAGAATCGTCTTTTCATATTCTCTCTTCAGCCAAAAGTCTGTGTCTCTTCGCCTCTTGAAACTTTTCATCTTCCATCTTTGTGTAACATTCTTCTTCTGTGTCGTCTTGTGTTCAAACTTTGACCATGTCTCCAGATGATTCCATCTTTTCCTCTACACTAAAAATGAACTCTTCTCTCTCATTCTCAGAGCACTCAACTTCGTCAGACCCAAAAATGCTAGAATCACCCTTAGAAGCACCAATCTCCACTGACCAAAACTCATCTGCTTCTCCACCAAAGCCCATCGTTTCAGGTCCCTCTAAGATGCCCAAGAGTCAAACCCCAAAGAAGTTCGTCTCTCCCTCTACTGTTCCTACTTCAAATGAAACAGACAACTCAAAAGAAAGTGGTCAAACTCCAAGTATCTTGAATGTCCTTCTAAATACTGAGGAGCTTGAGGAGAAAGATGACGGAGTCGAAGTGACGAGCCAAACTGAGGCCACTGAAAATATGGGGATCAAGGACCAAATCAGGGATACAGAAAATTCTAGTTCCGTGGTCATGCATTAGTTTATCAGTGTTAATGATGACAAGGAAAAGAAAAGTGGCATTCATAAAGGAGATTCTGAAGAAAATCCTTCAAACCCAGGTAATCTCGTTCCTTCTGCTAGCGATAAAGTAAGTTCAGATTTAGTTGTAGTTCTTGATAGGAATGTGTCTGAAATACGATTAGGTTTATCTAATAGTCTAGAAAATCTAGTAGATTTTGTAACTGGTTCTATTGATGTGTCTTATGCTAAGGAGGTTAGTACAAAGATTCTGGGGGGAGGGAATGATTATGTTCAAGAAACAGGGGATGCAAATAAGGGACCTTTTCCCTTGACAGAAAAATTGGATTCTGGAGAAACTAAAACACCTTGTCCACTATAGTTGTACCTTTAGGCGATCTCTCTCCTGAGAAGGAACCTGGTCCTCTAAATCCTTCTCTGGAAGTCGATTCAGATGACAATGTAAGCTTGAGGACCGTCTTCAAAAAGTCATCGAGTCGTGTAAAGAAACTTGGTGAAAATGCAAGAAAACATATCTCTACTAAGCCACGTACCACTAGACAAAGGAGCAAGGCTCAACGTGAGGCTGCTCTTAAAGAGAGTAAAGAAAAGGGTACAGGAAAGAAAGGGAAGTGACTAGTAAAGCGTAGGTTGAAAGATGATGAAACTATAGTAACTGTGTCTGATAATGAATGTGAAGATGAATCCTCTCCATTGGCAAGGAGAAATTCCAAGAAAAACACAAAAGATAAAGGAAAGAATGTTATGGTGGATGAGTCCGACATTCATGATCAGGAGGATATGGAAGAGTAGAAGATTGTGTCTGTGTCCTCTAAGAGAAGAAAAAGTGGTTCACATGAGAATTCCGGTTCTGCAAAGAAGAGGCAAAAAATCAAAGAGTTGGAAGTGCTTAGGCAGGAAAATTTGAAAAATCAAACAGTGTTATTTGGAAGGGTTGTTGATCCTGCTATTGCAGGAAAAATGGAATGAAGGAGATACTGGAGATTTTGGATTTCCAGAAGTGGGAGCATCTGTTTGCCTCTCCTGCTCCAAGTGTCTTTGAAGATGAAGTAAGTAAGTTGTATACTTCGTTGTTATATAATGATGATTCTACCTTAGTTATGAAAGTGAATGGAATGGATTTCAAAATGGATGAAGCAGAGTTGCGAAAAATTCTTGATGTACCAACTGATGGATTAAAATCGATACGAGGGGAGATATCACAAATTTTCAAGGATCTGATTGTAAAAAGAAGAGTGTTTGCAACTGGGAAGAGGCTTTATAACAAACAACTTCAGCCTGAATATCAGCTCTTGTTTGAAATTATTAACAAAGCACTACTTCCAAGGGCGGAAAGGTGATGTATTGCCTCAGTAGCGGACCTGGTCCTTATTGAAGCGCTAGCAAATTTTCAGTGCGTAAGTCTGCCTACTATAATGATTGAGCATATGATAAAAGTGGTTAATGCTAGAGAGGGAAAGCATGGTCTTCCATATGGGTTTTTCCTAACTAAAGTGTTCGAGTATTTCAATGTTAAAACTGGGAAGGCAACTATGGGGATTAGAAAACAAATGGTCACCATAGGGACCTTGGAAGATTGTGAGTGCTTGAAAAGACAAGAGGGTCTTAGGAACAACTCAACCATCTCCAGTCTGATTGAGGCATAAGAGCAGGCCGTTGCAGAGATTGAGAGGCTTCAAGCTGAGATTGTCGTTCTGAAGACACAACTGGCTGCTAGAGTTCAGGAACCTGGTCCTATCATAGAACTGATTGCTGCAAATTCTAAGCTGAGAACTGAGTATGAAGAACTGAGAAACAAGCTGGATGAGCTTCGCAACCAAATGATCTAGGATCAAAGGACAACCCTCAAAGCCTTCTCTCGCTATATCCTCTCCAACCCCAGTCCTGCCCCTATCTTATTTCTCCATTTTTTTTATTACTATCTGTCTTGGTTTTTGCCATTGCTTATTTTGACTTTTTAAAACTATCATATCTTGTGCTTTCAAACTGCTATTTTTTAATGTGATTCTTTTTGTGGGGATTTATTCTGAATGTGCAATGTTTTTTTTTGGGCTATGCTATTACCATTGTTGCTCTTGTTGTGTTGCCCGAGTGGCTATGAGTCAATATCACCGAACTTCTTTATCTCTGTGCTAATCTCTCTTTTCGATGATGCCAAAAGGGGGATGGTGGTGGGAGAAAATCAAATTGATGTTGGTGGGAGACAATCAAATTGATGTTTGTGTGTGGGTTGTGCTGTGCGTATAGTGTTGTGGCGAGAATTGGGGTTCAAACTAATGCTCGTAATAAGTGTTGTATTCCTACAAGTGCGGAATCTATCTTATGCAACTTGCTATGAAAAGACTCTATGGAAGAATGATGCTAAGTTTTTAAATGAAAAAGAAACCTGGTCCTCAGGGGGGATGGGACAATCATCAATGTTGATACTATACAGTATTGATATTCATAATCCATCTTTTTATACTGCACTTGATGTTATTGGTCACGTCCTCAAGGGGAACATCAATTACAAGTTAGTCATCATCAAAAAGGGGGAAATTGATGAGTTACAGTATTTCATAAGTTTTGATGATTGACAAAACACCCACGGACCAGGTCCTCCATCAGGTCCCATGAGAGTACTGCATGGTATTTAACAGTCGTAAAGCTGCTGCACTGTTCAGGCAGAACTGCAGCAGCACAGCTGTATCTATGATGGAAACTAAAAGCCCTTGAGAAGTCACTATTCATGTCACATGTTTCTCACATGATCTCTATTTTGTCTCATATTATATGTCACGACCCGTCTAGGGGCCGTGATGAGTCCCCGATACTTGTACCGAGCACCCCTTGTGTATCGTTTTACCTTTACCTCTTAGCAAGCCATGTAAACAGAGCCATTTTTTTTTAACATTAACATTAGCGGCGTCATTCTGAACATAGACTAATAAACTTCGTTATCACTTATACATTAACATTAGCATGCCAAAACACCATATACCTAACTATACTTAACTGATTGTACATATCTGTCTACGAGCCTCTAGACGTATTACACTTATACATAGAAAGGGCTGAGTACTGCTATGCCCGAATATATATACACAAAATAGTACCAAGGAAGTGACGCTCCGGAATAACTGGAGCACTGTCAACACTGCTGGTAGAGCTTCTAAGGATCAAATCCGCCTGTCTGCTGACCTGCGCGGCATGAAACGCAGCGTCCACAAGAAGGGACGTCAGTACGAATAGTGTACCGAGTATGTAAGGCATGAATAGTAATATACAGAAAATATGAATCATGTATAATGACATAAGAGAGTTACAACACATGTCCTGGGATAGAAACATAACCTGTATATATATATACCCTTGGCAGGTGCTATGCGTACTTAGCTTTCCTTTAAGAATCTTTCCTTGTTCATATACATATACATATAAAATAGGACATCTCATATTGCCGAGGCGTCGGCAGCCGATCCATTTAACCATAAATATACACATCCCGCGTCCGGGCATCCCGCGTCCGGGACGATATCATATCATGTAATGCCAACTGATCAGGTGGATATGCGTTCATAACGCTCTGCCCTTACCTCCATTTTCCCCGTATACACATGCATATATCATGTACATATATCAGCGTCTATAGCGCTCTAGCTCTTTTATCATATACATATACGTGTGTCGTGTAGGTATATCAGCGTCTATAGCGCTCTAGCTCTTTCGTCATGTGCATGTTTTAAAAAAATATATACACATATCTTACATACATTTACATGTCTTATATGCATTTACGTATCCTATATACATATGTCTCATAGGCACGCAGGAAAGCCCAAAGAAGAATCATGTAGTCATCGGAGTGACGTAAGGTCGGTGACCTCCAATTATATTATAGAATACTCGTGATCGCTTTGTCTCACCTTGAAGGAACGAGTATTTTAAGGTGAGACTACCAACGGGGAATAATATTAAAGTAAACGTAGAATGAAATCGGGGCATCATAGATGACGGTTCATAGACTTTGAAATCTTTTAGAAACTAAAGTCATAGCTAGGAAATATAAATAAGATTCAAAAATTAGTTTATCATTTTCATGTTTACATAAGATACTTAGCTTAGTCATCTTAGTCATAGAGTCGTTCCGGTAGTACGTATCATAGGCATATTCTCTTATCTAACATCATTGTTATCATTATCGTCATGGAAGTGCCCTCGTTAGAGGAGTCATAGTATTTATCATTTGGTATTGAAATCGGGATCAAAGGTTCCTTTTGGATTCACTTCAAGTAAGTCAAGCAAGACTGTAAGGAAATATCCGAGAGTAGCGGGCCCACCTCGGGCCGGATGAGGTAGCGTATACGATTTACATATATTACGTGTCATAGCGTTACTTGTGAGGGTCTTAGGGTAATCGGGTCCCATTTATACAAGTTCTAAGGGTGTAGGGGGTTTTTCCAACAATTGGCACACTTTCTAGTTCAATTCTATTGAACAAAAAGTGGAAAACTTTAGGTGCGGATTCCGGGGAACCGAGTTGTCCCCGAGGCTCGTACCCAACTTATTTCAACTAAGACATGCCATAGAAAGAAGGGTGAAGCCTTACATACCTCTTTCCGCTCCTTTTGCTATTCCAAATTCACGTCACAATTTCGTCAAAATCTGCAAATTGGTCGTTTTTACCAAAACTCTCATTAGTATACTTAGAGTTGAAATCTTAAGGAAACACTTGGCTACCGAAATTTCGGCAGCATTTCCTCTGTAAATATACCATCCTCAACATTCAACATAGCCAAATTCTCAACCAACACAATCCGGGAATTCAAACCCAGCCAAACTATTAACATAATCAACAATCGCACTAGCAATTCACATATTTCATCCAAGATGCATGATTTCAATTTATTACCTTCTTCAAAACCTTCCGACTCCAATGAACACGATAACAACCTTATAGTATATATTCCAACGACATCATACCAATATCATTACATACTATCCATGCAAGAACATTATTCTTCAATAATACCAATAGTCGTAATATCATTTCCAACACCAACATATGCCATAAAACAACCCACACACTATTTTCCAAATTTCTCAACCAACCCACTTGTGATACAACTATTTAATAACTTTATTTCCGTAAAGAAGTTGAAATTAGTACTAACAACATCAATAATAACATCCCCAACATCCTACAAGATAGATATATGTATATTTCGTCCAATTTCTCTTCAAATCTCAACCCACAAATTAACAACATCAATACAACAAACTATCACCTTGTTCTTGCCATTATTTCTTAATTCATATTGATAGAGAAAGAGATTCAACAAATTCATACCTTGTTTTTCATGAAGGTAGCCAAATCTTCAACATTTACTTGTTTCCAAGCCACTCCAACTCCAAAATGAAATCATATTTGTGACTATGCGTTGCCCGGACTTCGATTGATATTCCGTAGCCTTAAATTCACTCAAAATCCTTCACTTTTATGGGGAATTTAGGAGCCCTTTGATGGCTGATTTTTCTGGAAGTTTTGAGAAGTTTTTTTGATGATAAGAATGGGGGTTTTCCCCTTTTTATAAGGGCTGAAACGGCGTCACTGTAGCTACAGTACTACTGCGGTATGTAGCGGTACTGTAGCAGTTCTGTAGCAGTGCTGTTTCTGCGCGACAGTTCAGTTTGTAACATCTATAATTCTCTCCTCCAAGGTCCTATCAACGAGCGGTTTGTTACATTATAAACTAGACTCGACGAACTGCATTTTAGGCTTTTGAAACGCCTTAAAACTCCAAATATACATGGATATATACCCCTCCAAAGTTGACTAAAAATCTTTCCAGCATTTCTCAAATTTTCATCGAACTTATTTTCTTCAATTTGCTCGATCTCGAAATATTCCGAAACTCTCCATACATGATATGTATCACTTATAATACTAATAATGATCATGTTCTCGTGTTTCAAAATACTCTTTCCCGATTACGACTTACGAGATCGTAATTCACCCTCTTTCTTCGTTGTTACGTACTTTCCATGGCTTGTGCTTTTCAAAACATTATGGGACGTCTCCGACACTCCCTTACTACGGTGAGGTAAATGTCATACTCCTGCTCTGAAAACGCGGGGTGTAACATTATACAACATGTTGGGCATCATTTTGACCTAACATTTGCAAATCTAAAAAGATATATTTCTCTCTAGTGTGGAGGTTACCTTTCACAGGGTGCCCACAAGAACAAGATCTCAACAATCCAAGGGACCAGTTCCTGCCACTGAAGACATTTGAAGTCCTGGGATAGTTGAGTCTTGTTTCATGCTCTTAATTTGTAATCCTACATTGCTTGTCAAGAAGCATCATAGTAGGACAGATTTCAATCTTTGTAACTTTGTTTTCTTGGCTAGAGTTAGATAAGTATCAGTTGGGTCGTTGGCTAGAGGTAGTCAAGACGGAGCTTTGCAATAGAGTTATTGTAAAGGTGCTTACAATAGGTGTATTGTAAGGGCTGGGGATTCAGAGTTTAATTCCTAGGTTGCAATAGGTTGTAATCTGAAGTTGCTCAGTTTAGTGAAGTTGGAAATCCTAATAGGGTAGGTCGTAGTTTTTAATCCCTTGAGCAAGAAGTTTTCCACGTAAATATCTTGTCTTATTTACTTTCTATTACTATCTGTGAAAACAGCTTAAGGATCATGTCTCTTAGACTGTTTTGGTGAACTTTAAGGTGATGACTCAAAAAGGGTGAACTCATAGGTTCTATCATTACCTAAAAATAATAATGTAGACAACAGATGAACTTACACTCATTGTGTAAATATATTTATATAAAATAATTCCCAAAACTTAAATCCATTTGCAAGCTGTGTTTGTCAATGCACTTGCCTTATCTGATGTGATGGTTTATTGACAACACATTTGCATGTGAATGTTTCCTTTCCCAAATCATACAAAGTGGGGAAACAATACATTTTCTAGAAAGTAAAGATTCATTTCACGTTTCTTTTATTTCTTTTCCTTGCTATTTTTCTTTTTCGGTGTTTGATAATTGATTTTCAAGCCTGATCAATTTGAATTCACATTAAAAAGTTTTATCACGCTGCCATAACCTTGCGTGTGGTGTTGCATGCTCATTCACTTGAATCTCTAATGCTCTCTTTTACGTGGTTCCATTTTTCTTTCTCTTTAAACCAGCTAAATTCCTTAACTGAATTGAAGCAGACACGAAACTTAAATTCCATTTACGTTTACGCAGGACAATGATTTTACGTCTACGGTTTGAGATTCTTTATATTGGCTATCAAGACTATCTGTTATAACAGATTTCTCTTTGGGGTACTTAAAAATGTTGAGAAAAAAAGTCTTTTTAGTAGTGTCAAATGATGATATTACAAAAATAATTTGGTTTGTATTGTTCTTCTCTAATTTGGAGTTAATGTATAGATACGAAACTTAGCATAAACTAGGAAAACATAACTTATAAGAAGGAAACAAATAAAAAGATCATATACAGAGAACCAACTAAGAATACTAAATATTTTTTTCTATATACAAAGTAGTAAAATAAATACAAGATCCTACAATACAAGGAAATAAATCAATTACAAGAAAAAAATTTAATTATTTCCTTATAAGCTTTGTCGGCAAATATACAAAGTAGTAAAATAAATACAAGATCCTACAATATAAGGAAATAAATCAATTACAAGAAAAAAAAATTAATTATTTCCTTATAAGCTTTGTCGGCAAATATACAAAGTAGTAAAATAAATACA
This sequence comes from Lycium barbarum, assembly GCF_019175385.1. NCBI lineage: Eukaryota > Viridiplantae > Streptophyta > Magnoliopsida > Solanales > Solanaceae > Lycium > Lycium barbarum. The sequence goes on from NC_083344.1 coordinate 7,185,931, forward strand.
AGATCCTACAATACAAGGAAATAAATCAATTACAAGAAAAAAAATTAATTAATTCCTTATAATTAGGTATATTAGGGACCTAAATGAAAAAATTAAAATTTATAATGTGTTAAATTAAAAGTGTTATATAATTAAAAAAAAATAATAATAAAATATTGATGAATAGTAATGCCATTGATGAATAGTGTTGCACCAAATTTAGTGCAACACTATTCACACATCAAAATGGTGTAAGAAATGGTACAAGGTTGGAGCTCCAAAACACCAAATATTACACCAAAATAGGATTTGGTGTAAAAAATAGTGCAAGGTTGGAGCTCCAAACACCAAATATTACACCAAAATAGGATTTGATGTAAAAAATAGTGCAAGGTTGGAGATGGCCTTAGGAAGCTAATTTTAGCTGCTTTGATCATGGTGGGGGGTGGGGGGGGGGGGGGGGTAGGGATACAAAAGAAAAAGAATATAGGAGAAAGAGAGTTTGGCATGAACTCCGTTTAAGAAAGTCCTATCTATTCTAAGGTAGTGTAGATTGAAGTGCAAGCTTGTCACATGTGCTACTTGAACGAGATTCATTCCTACTAGAAATTCTTTTATCTTGTTTCTAAACAGAGTGGTAAATAGTATCTATATTTTGACTTTGACCTACCAATCGAAAAAAGAATATTGTATCCATAGTTTAGCTCTTTTTCAGAATTTCTATATATTCTGTAGCTCGCACTTTGTGTAGGAGAGGTAGGGTGCTAGCCTCCTGCTCTCCTCTTCTTCTTTTTGTAATTTTATTTGGCTATTGCGTAGTTTCTTATTATCGAATGTGTATTACGATATGTTGCTGCACTTATCTTGTATCTTGCTATATTTTGCTGTTTTATTTTTCTTACAATCTTGCGTTGGATACATTTCTTTTGAGCCGAGGGTCTATCGGAAACAGTCTCTCTACCACCCATAAAGGTAGGGGTAAGGTCTACGTACATCCTACTCTCCCAAGACCCACTTGTGGGATTACGCTGAGTATGTTGTTGTTGTTGTTTATCTTTCAAAATATTAAAATATGAGGTGTAATGGTTGTGTTTCACCCCGTGAGAGATCAAAACACATGTTTATTGTGTTTCATAAGCAAGGGCGGAGGCACATGAGATGAAGTCGTGTCATCCGACACCGCTTCATTGGACAATTTTACAAAATACACATATAAATAGTACGGAGAAAATAAATCATAAATAAAAATGACATGACTTGACCAAGAGAGCTTCCTTGGTCGCCGGTGAAGCGTGAAATTTCTCTCATTGAGGTTAGGGATTCGAACCTCAAGCTAAACATTTTTCTTTTCACATTTTCAGCTTTTATCTTCTTTTGCTAAACAGTTATTAGCTAAATAGAATCGAACCCTTGTCAACAACAACAACATACCCGGTGACAGTGTAACCCCACAATTGGGGTCTAGAGAGGGTGGGATGGACGCAGACCTTACCCCTAAAATTTAAAAACTAGACTAAACTAATGAGCCAAGGCTCAATAATACAAACAAGAATAGTGAGCCAGACTATCCCAAGAAATTCGTTATTAGAGAAATAAATGAAGGAATGAAGACACAAGCATCCTGTAAGAACAATGCAAATTTGGCTCTTATATCTCAACTTGAGCCAAATAAAGTAGATGAAGCTCTAAAGGATGATCATTGGATCAAGGCAATGGAGGAAGAACTAGATCAGTTCGACAAAAATAAAGTATGGAATCTAGTTCCCAAGCCTAAAAAGCATCAGTGATAGGAACAAAATAGGTCTTTAAGCTACATGAAGCAGGAGAAGTTGTGAGAAAAAAAGCACGACTGGTTGCTCAAGGATACTCGCAACAAGAAGGAGTAGACTATGATTTAACAGTTGCCCCTGTTGCTCGGTTAGAATCAATTCGAATTTTACTTGCTTATGCTGCTTTGAAAGGTTTTAAATCATTTCAAATGGATGTTAAAAGTGCTTTTCTAAATGGATTCATTGATGAGGAGGTATTTGTAAAACAATCACCAGGTTTTGAAAATCCCAAATACCCCTATCACGTGTTCAAAATAACTAAGGATTTATATGGTCTTAAGCAAGCTCCTAGAGCTTGGTATGATCGATTAAGCACTTTCTTAGTAGAACATGAATTTTCTAGAGGAAAAATTGATACAACTCTTTTCATCATGAGAGCTTCCTCTGGAAATCTTAATATACAAATTTATGTAGATGATATTATTTTTAGAAGTTCTAACCCTTCTTTTTGTAAGGAATTCTCTGATCTCATGCAAAGTGAATTCGAAATGAGTATGATGGGAGAATTAACTTTTTTCTTGGGACTTCAAATTCATCAAGCGGACAATGGAATATTTATCTATCAAAGTAAGTATACAAAAAAACTCATTCACAAGTTTGGACTAAGTGATGCCAAAGCTATGAGAACTCCGATGAGTCCTCCATGTTCCATTGACAAAGATGACATAGGTAAACCTTTTGATGAAACTAAATATAGAGGGATGATTGGTTCTTTAATTTACCTTACTGCTAGTCGACCAGATATTATGTTTAGTGTTTGCAGATGTGCTCGTTTTCAGTCAGCTCCTAAAGAATCTCATCTTAGTGTTGTAAAATGAATTAGTTAGATATTTACTTGGAACAATTTCCTACGGATTATGGTATCCCAAAACTAATCCCTTCAAATTAGAAGGATTTTCTGATGCTGATTTTGTAGGTGATAAAGATGATTGTAAGAGCACAAGTGATTCTTGTCAACTACTTGGAAAATCGTTAATTTCTTGGAATAGCAAAAAACAAGGATATGTATCTATTTCTACCACCGAAGCTGAATATATTGTTATTGGGCAATGTTGTGCTCAACTTTTATGGATGGTTCATCAATTAATTGATTATGATTTGTTGTTTAAACATGTTAAAAAAATTTGTGATAATTCTAGTGCTATGTCTGTCTAAAAATTCTGTGCATCACTCTAGGGCAAAGCATATAGATATTAAACATCATTTTATTAGAGATCATGTTCTTAGAGAAGCTATTGAATAACAATTTATCTCCGCTGAAAATCAACTTGCTGATATTTTCACTAAACCCTTGCTAGAGGAAAGATTTTGATGCTTAGAGAATCTTTAGGAATTATTGCTAGACCTATATAGCTGCATATTTTTTTGGTAACTTGTTGATTTTTTTTTTTTTTGGTTCAGGTTTTCCTTAATTACCCGCCTCCAATTTTCCTTCTTTTTACACGACTTCTCACATTTGTCATAATACCTTTCCCACATCTTTTCACTGTCTTTTCCTTTCCCTCACCATGCCTCTCCACTTCCCCATAAACCTTTCCACCTTCCCTGACCCCTTATCATACTCAGCTCTGCCATTCTTCTCCAATCCCTCTCACACTCCTCTCTTTCTCCGCCATGGTCAAAACTTAGAAAACCTCCCCCATCTCTACTCGCAAAAGCTCCAGAAACAAGAACGAAGGCAAAGCTACGTCCCCTGTTAGAATAGATTCTGATGGTTCTGTCGATTCTTCTCCCCAAAACTCTATCAACTCTTTATCTTTTCGATCCTCTAGTAAACGTGGAAATGTTGATGAAGATTATGGTGAATCCTCTAAGAAGTTCAATTTGACTATGAGAATGCCTTCCTTGACCGTCAAAACTTTTGGTCTACCCCCAATTCGGACCTCTTTCATTCTCTTAAAGGTAAATCTTTTTCTCATGGTTGAATTATGGACTTTGATGTTATCTCCTCTCAGCACTGTCATATCCAACATTTTTTTGACTCCGTCTCAGCACTGAGTTAACATTTTTCTTATACTCCGTCTCGAGTCTATGAACACCACATGCGCATGTTGTATGCCTACCTTAGAGCTACCAAGGATGATGAGGTAGAAATCCTTGTATTTGGAACTCGTATTCTCTTTGACTGCACTGATTTTGACAAAATGTTTAATATCAGAAGTTCTGGTTTTTCTGCTTTACCCCGCAACTTTTGGCCCTCTGACTTTGAAGTTTCCCATGAACAAGCCAAAAGGTTTATCTCCCTTCACACTCCTGTAATCTTCCTACCCAGTTAGGACCTAAAAACTTGTCTTTTGAAACTCGTGTACTTGCTCATATCATTGCTGCCAGCATTATGCCTCGCGTAGGTTTTCTGTCCACCCTTATTCAGCGTGACACTCTATTTACCTACTGCTTAGTTAAAAAATGCAAGCTTCATTTGTCCTCCCTTGTTATGAATCATATGCTAGAATCTGCCTATGATCCCACAAACCTGCCCTATGGTGTATGAATCATGGAAGCCCACAATGTCAATCTTGATGACCATCCCCCTCTTTTTGTTAAACAGTGCTATGACTCTAGAACATTTGTTAGCATGGGTTATGTTTACATTGATGATGTCTGGGTTTTTAAGAAAGATGTGGACAAAGATCCTGAAATCCCCTGTCCTCCTGTTTCGTATAAATCCAAGCCCTCTTCTTGGAACCCCTCCTTCTTTCGACAACTCTAGTGACATTCTTGCTAAATTATCTGCTATTGATGACAAGCTCGACACCTTCAAAGACCTTCTTGTGTCCACTTATTTTCAAATAGAGAAGGTAAGAGATGTCACCAAAGAAGCTGGTGTTGATGTGGCTCACCTGCCTATTAAATTTGACAATGGGTTAAAGGAAGCAGGTAAGTTGGCTACTAAGCTTCAAGGGAGTGTACATGGTCTTCTTACTAAGATGACTGCGACTTTGGATGCTATGGTTAACACCTTAGCCTTTTTTCTTCGACCCTTTGCCTAGTTGCAGTAGCAGGAACAACAGGAGCAGCACCCTGAGGGGAAGAAAGATTAAAATGATTTGGTTTTTATGTTGTTTTAGACAATGTATTTGTTTTGGACCTAAGTCCATCTTGACGTGTTTTGTGGCTGTTTACTTAGCCTTATGACTTGTTTTGTGGCTGTTTACTCAGCCTTATGACTTGTTTTGTGGCTGTTTATTCAGCCTTATGACTAGGTTATATTAGTCAGCTGTGTTATTTGTTATTGGTTATTGTTTTCTTTGTTTCCTTTTTTGATTGGTGCCAAAAGGGGAGATAAGATCACTCAACTACTGGACAACAGTCAACTATTCAGGAGGAGTACTATCACGGACTACAGTCAACTACTGAACACCTCTTCAGGGGGAGTACACTTACAGGGAAGTTGACTACATTGCTTTGAGTAATTTTTTTGTCATCATCAAAAAGGGAGAGATTGTTAGTGCTATGATTTTAATGATGACAAACTATTTTTATATAGGTACAATACTCGAAGGAACTCAAAGATGCAGCATGCCCATTGGACATACAAAACCCATTTTATAAGTAAAGCTCAGTCGGCTACAAAGGGAAACAACCACGAAGTGCAAAGAAAATAAGACCATACTTATTTATGGGAACAAAGTACTAGATCAAGCCAAGGTCTCAATCAAGTAAGATTACAGAATCTTACGCTATGTCAAAGGAAAGAGAATTAGTCAAGAGATCAATCAGTGTCAATCACGAAAATTTCAAGTTTAATCAAATCAGGATCAACAAGGAAACAAGTACCAAAGTTGAAACATTCCAATAAGGAAAACACTGGTCATATGAAGAACAAGGAAAGAAGTCGTACAACATTAATAGCTCTTGCTTTATTCTTGGAAATTAGGATTCTTAATATTCCTAATTTACAAGGATCAATTCTCTTGGGTTATCTCTGCTGGAAGAGTCTAAGGCTATAAGATTGAGGAATATAAATACAAAACTCCAGAAACGAAGACACTTATACCTTTGTCTCATTCTCTCAAGTTCTCTGCTTTACTTTTCATAAACATTGTATTTATGAGTGATCTATAGTGTGAACATAAAAATAAAGGAGAGATATAGTATAGTTTGTGAGGCATTGTATCAAAAGATTATGAGTGTTTTGAGTGTAGACGTAGGAGCTCCATTCAAACAACCATTATACCAAACCTTTAACAAAAGAGTTGCAGAGAACACCCTAGCAACCCAAGGGGACTGGATTAGGATTCACGTTGAATTTGAACCAGTATAAAATATCTTGTGTCATTTAACTTCTGCAAGTTAATTTCTGCATTACTTTAGAGTCAACTAGTTTGTTCAGATAGTCGGTTGCCTGACCGAAAAAGTTACAATTCACTCCCCCCCCCCCCCCCCCCCCCTTCTCTTGCACTTTCAGTAAAAATATTAATCTTCAAGATCTTTTTTTTTATGAGGCAACATGCCTGTTACTTTTTATTAATTAATCTTCGGCTCTAGTGTTGCTTTCATGCATAGACTGGCAGTGAATAGTTCATAGTAATGACGAAGTGTATATGATACGCCCAAATTACACCCTTAAAATAGGAGTAAAGCGGTCGTTGGTCAAATATAAAACCCAATGAGGTTGGAGTCGAATCCCACAGGGAATACGACGAAGAAATGTACTTAGTAAGTGTAATGTTCAACTAATAGTCTATATTTCTAGGGAGAGGGGTATAAATAATATTTGATTTGCAGTTTTGTCATACTAATTGTTAGAGAAATCTTTGTTGTGAAATTTAATCTATTGGTAAGAGGACTAAGGTTGTGGTTCCAAAGGAAAGTAATGCAAATGGGTACTAATTCAACTCCTCATATGATTGGGTGTAGTAAACAATGAGTTACTTAACTTTAGGAAAAGTCTTTCAACCAAATTAGTAAATCTCATTACTAAATTTTTCCAAGCCTTAGAATGTTATATATGTGAACCCCCATTTTTAGTTTCAAGTAGCATTCCTATTGCTAACTCAAGTTATTAGATGGTTAAAACCCCAAATTCTTGCTATTTAACTATTTTCCTAGCTTCTATTTTTTTTCCAAGCAAAATAATAGTGTTTAGGCCCAAATAATGTTGGTCACCATTAAAATTCATTTAAGCTTAAAGAGTTAATAGAAAACACCATTAACAACAAATGAAGTTTGAATGCAAAAACCCAATCATATAACTAACACATTTGGTCCCACAACCTTAGCTAATGGGATTAGCTACTCATATTCATAACATAAAAGACAATAATAGATAAAGTATTCATAAAGCTTACAAAATGTAATGAAGAAGGAGACAAAAAGTGCAAGATTCCTTCTTAAAAGCTTCCACTATCAATATTCTATGTATTGAATGCTCCACTACAAAGTTTTAAAATTAGAATAATGAATACAAAGCCTAAAAGTTGTATTTATAATGGTCCAAACATGAAAAATAACTTAAGACATAGCTGCCCCGTCGTCAGAAATATGGGCCGTAAAACAATAATACAGTCCGTAAAATCTGCAATTCCACCATAGAATTCTGAAGTCTTCAACTTAGGTCTACTTTTCATGTTTCACTTTTATGGACCGTAAAACAAAATACGATCCCTAGAATGATGTTTCATGCAATAGTTTCTGTTGCAGTTTTTACGGTGAATTTCACGGGCCGTAAAACATTTCACGGTCCGTAAATCCTCACCGTATCTTGACTTGTCTTGAACAGGGTTCTATTGATGTGTGAGATAAGGAATACGGTCCGTATAATCTTTTACGGACCGTAAACCTCACCGTAAAATGAGATTCCTGTATCTGCCTTCTGAACTTCACATTTTGGCCCTTTTTCTTATGTTCTACGTAATCTCCATCACATGATTAAAACACCTACAACAAGACAAAAGACATCACAAACGACTACAAGTTACTTGAAAACAAGTAAAACTTTGCATAAAAAGGCATCAAATGTGTCGTACTTCTACGACATATCAGTTACGTATCATTTTATGTAGACATAAACATTAAAACAGATTGCTAGACTTAACATACATTAATTATTGAAAATGACTTAACTGCAATCCATTCAAATTAGTGGAAGATCAGAACCCAACCTGTACGGACTTTTTGGATGATTATTTGCTTTTCCTTCTGGTGCAACTTGCAATTCATCAATTAATTGAAAATTTTGATTGGTGTGACATCCTTCTCATCTATAATTATGAACCTGTTTGCACACATGCCAAACATTTATGTAATTTAGAGCCTGTTTGGATGGGCTTAAAATAAGCAGCTTATAAGTTGGAAACAGCTTATAAGCAAAAAAAAAAATAAAAAAATTGAGGTAGGCTAACTTATTTTTTTTTGGCTTATAAGTTGTTTTCAGCTTATAAGCTGCTTTAGATAAGCTAAGCCAAACAAGCCCAATTATTTTTTTGGACTTATTTTATGCACAAAATGGCTTTAAGTTGGCCAGTCAAACACTCAAAAAAGCTGAAAATAGCTCATAAGCAACTTATAAGCCAATCCAAACGGGCTCTTATTATAGAGATGGATTCATAATTTAAATTTTGATGAATCGATCTTTAAGGAGCGCAGAGCTCATTTTACTTAAAAATTATTAATTCAGATCTAATATTTATAAAAAACAAATAGTAGATTTTCATGTTATCTATGCTTCACATTAAAAATACTAAATTCGAATGAACCCATTATACCTAAGAGTTGCATCCACCACTGTTTTATTATAGAATAGATGACAACAACAACACACCGAGTGTAATTTCATAAAGTGATGTCTGGGGAGGGCAGAGTGTGTACAAACCTTACCTTTAGGAGATAGAGAGGTTGTTTCCGATAGACCATCATTACAAGAGAACATAGAATTAGCTACGGCATTTATCGGTAATCCCTAGCTAATCCGTCGCTAAATAGCTCCTCGCTAATTAGATTTTTTTATAATCCATTGCTAATCCGTAGCTAAATGAGATTAGCATGGGATTTTGTTGTTTAGCTACAAAATTGTCGCTAATTCCATGTTTTCTTGTAGTGATTTGACTCATTATTATAGAATACAGATGAATGATAGAAATTGTCACTACTAGAAAATCACTATTTTCCCACTGAAATTTCTCACTGAAAAATGTCCAGTGGCTATTTGCACGGTAATCAGTAAGAAAAGAAAAAAATAGAAGTGTTTTCATACGGAAAAATTAAAAGATTTCCCAGCATTTCAATAGAAACCTCTTTCTCGCCATGTGTTTTCCCAGTGAGCTGATTTGATAGAAATGAAGTGGTAAAAGCCTATATTTCTAGTAGGTTGCTATGCATCGAATTAACATGAAAATTATTATGTGTGGATTGCCTACTTCAAGAGTGTTTTTATCTTTAGATATTCTTATCTTACCGGCATTACCGAAACATGTATTCTTATTTTAAGTTACATTCTGAATAAAATAATAAGTAAACTCCCCCACAAGTGATGAAGTATTAGTGGAGTGGGATTTGTTATCGAAAACCAAACATCATATTAGATATAATTTTTTTTAACAAAACTATTGTTAGTCATCCAAGAGTTGTATTAGTAATGCAAATTAAAAATAAGGCGTTGTAAAATTAAGCATTTGCTGTCATGATTAATTGAGATTCAACTATTTTCACTTTGCTTCGTAAGAAAAGAAACCATTTATTTTAGCCATGCAAAATTATATGCTAAGATTAATTTTCCTTATGCAGCCAAACAAACGATCCGAAAAAGTCAGAATTCAGTTCGTCTTTTTTTTTTTTTCGAGAAATGGTAGAAGTATAATTTTTTTTCCCACTCGGTCTTCGGTATCCGCACTGAAGCTTGATTAAAGCTTGAAGGATTTTTTCATACATAGAGCTTGAACTCGAAACTTCTGATTAAGGGAGGAGCAGCCTCATTCACTGTACCACATCCTTTGACGATGAAATATAATCAATTATCATCAAATGTGTTTACGAAATCATTAAGCTATACATTTATTAGCCTTAGGGAAAATCAACGACAGAACTCTTCTAATCTTAGAGAAATTGAATTCACGAGTTTAATGTTTTCACTTAATATGGGGTAAGGTGTGAGCCCCACGTTTTTTATATTTTAATCTTTAAGAATATGAATAATTTAAAAATAAATAAAAATAAAAATTGTAGATACTATATTAAAAATAATAGCAAATTCAAAGTAAAATATATAAAATTTAATTTAACTATCGGGTCATTGCAATATACAATAATATATCGAGTGCAATTCACTAGTGTGGTTTGGAGAGGGTATGACGGACACAGACTTTACCCCTGTCTTTGTGGGACAGAGAGGTTGTTTCCCAAAGATCCTCGACTCCAAAGAAAAGAAAGGAAAAGTGAAGATTGTTGGGATCGAAATAATCAGGGCGTCACGCGGAAGCTAACAATTGCAAACCTTGAACGACGATAAATCAGACAATAAAGAGAATTATTCTAAAATATTATTATTATGATTTGGCCAAGTGACCTACATATTTGAAAACTAATATAAAAAAAACATTAAAACTATGAGAGAATAATCTCCCCCTAAATAAAACTCTTTTAATGACTGCATTGTGGATGTTTTTCTGTGTGTTTTGTGTGAGAGAGACAAATTTTCAATTTATATAAGTCCGAAACTTTTCCTCCAAGAAAGGATAAATATGCAAGATATCTTTTCCACTAAGAAAATCTTTTCCATCAAGAAAATATTTTGAAATAAAACACTATTACGGTAGAATCCAAATAAGGTAGAAAATTTAGGGCAATCCCTAATAAAGATAAGAAAAGAAAAGCGAAAAGAACATAAATGAATGCGAAGCAGATAAAAAAAAGCATTCTAACCAAATTTTTATTTTAATTGTAAAACAACAAATGGTATTTGATTAAGGGGAAATTTCAATAATGTACAATCTAGCATATAAAATTACAGTTGTGTAGCCATATTTTTAAATTACACCCCGCATAACCACTTTTTCACAATATACAACATTATACAATAATATACAACTTTATACATCTCGAGTAGAAAATACATCAATCTTGTATAACAGAGTATAATAATGTATAAGAGGTGCTTATATCCAAGAAAATTCAATTGTATATAACAATATACAACATTTTTCAATTGTAGTGAGGGTACAAATACACAACAGACTTTTTGAAGTGAGGGTACAATTAGGCCATTTCGGGTACTTATTTTTCCTAAATAGTCATAGAGGGTTATTTCCCTTTGATTAAAGCAAAATATTACTTCCTCCGTTACATGATAAGTGGTTTTTTAGACTTTTCAATTTTTTTCAAAATAAGTGGTGCTTTAGGGTTTCAAAGAGAATATGAACAGATTCTTTCAAGATTACTCTTATTTAAAATAGTCAAAATTCATTAAGTACTTTTTTTTTCTAGAAAGTAGTAAAACTTGGAATAGAGGTAAGTTAGTAAAAACATTTCTAATACTCTAAGAGTGAATAATTTATTAAAGGGTGTGCAAGAGCCTAAAAAATCACTTATTATAAAACGGAGGGAGTATATATAAAGAAAAAACAAAGATACTCTAGGGCGGCATACATATTTCTACTTCTACTATTTAGAAGAGAAGAGTGAGTTTTGCTCACTCTTCGTCGTCCGTCATGGGGCCCTCCATAAATAAAAAAAAATATTTGCCCCCCCCCCCCCATAAATAATAATAATAAAAAAATTCCCCCCCCCCAAATATTAAACAGGCCCACAAAAATAAAAAATAAAAAATTGTAAAAAAAATAAAAATTTTGGGCACCCCATAAAAAGTGGAACCCATCACATCCAAACTCACGGAAAAAAAAAAGTGGATCATATATTAACAAAATCAAGCAATATTAAAAAAAAAAAAGTGAATCCCGTATTAAAAAAATAAACAATGTTAAAAAAAAAATTGTGGGCGCCATATTAAACACCATGCGTATCCGTAGCAAACACTAATATAATAAAGTTTTAAATACGGGGGCCCCATATTAAACACCATGCGTATCCGTAACAAACACTAATATAATAAAGTTTTAAATACGGAGCACAAACTACAATGTTATATTAATCGTGTTTTGAGCACAAACTACAATGTTATATTAATCGTGTTTTGAACATAGTATCCCATATTGACAAAATCAAGTTATTATGTTCACTAAATATACTTAAAATATTTATATTTTAAAATAAGATAGAATTTAATGCAAAAGACAACATGACAAGTAAAATGAGCTAAACCGAGAATATTTACCTACAATTAAAAAATAGTATTTCTTCGTTTAGATAGAAAATCAATTTCTACAACAAGTCTTCTCTTTTAAAAAATATTAATAAATTTGCCGATTTTGTATTCGTAGCAAACATTAATATAATAAAATTTTAAATACGAAGCACAAACTAATATGTTATATTAATCATGTTTTAAACATAACATATACTCTATATATTAAACAACAACTAATATTTAAAAAAAATTGTGGACCCCATATTAAATACCAACCAGTATTATAAAAAAAAGTGAATCCCGTATTTAAAAAACAAACAATGTTAAAAAAAAAGTGAGCCCTATATTAAACACCATGCGTATTCGTAGCAAATACTAATATAATAAAGTTTTAGATACGGAGCACAAATTACAATGTTATATCAATCGTGTTTTGAACATAGTACATATAAAAAAAAATTGGGCCCCATATTAAACAGACCCATAAAAAAAAATTAAAAAAAGAAATTGTGGGCCCCATATATATTAAACAACAACTAATATTAACAAAATGTGGGCCCTATATTAAACACCATCCAGTATTAAAAAAAAAGGTGGAACCCACCACATCCAAACTCACGGGAAAAAAAAAGTGAACCCCATATTAACAAAATCAAGTAATATTAAAAAAAAAGTGAATCCCATATTAAAAAAACAAATAATGTTAAAAAAAAAATTGTGGGCCCCATATTAAATACCGTGTGTATTCGTAGTAAACACTAATATAATAAAGTTTTAAATACGGAACACAAACTACAATGTTATATTAATCGTGTTTTAAACATAGTATCCCATATTGACAAAATCAAGCAATATATAAAAAAACAAATGAATCCCATATTAAAAAAATAAACAATGTCAAAAAAAAAAGTGCAGACTTTGTATTCTTAGCAAACACTAATATAATAAAGTTTTAGATACGGAGCACAAATTACAATGTTATATCAATCGTGTTTTGAACATAGTATATATATAAAAAAAAGAATTGGGCCCCATATTAAACAGGCCCATTAAAAAAAATTGTAAAAAACAATTGTGACCCCTATATATATTAAACAACAACTAATATTAAAAAAAATAAATTGGGCCCCATATTAAACACCATTCAGTATTAAAAAAAAAGTGGAACCCATCACATCCAAACTCACGGGAAAAAAAAAGTGAACCCCATATTAACAAAATCAAGCAATATTAAAAAAAAATAAAAATTGTGGGCCCCATATTAAACACCGTGCGTATACGTAGCAAACACTAATATAATAAAATTTTAAATACAGAGCACAAATTACAATGTTATATTAATCGTGTTTTGAACATAGTATCCACATTGACAAAATCAAGCAATATATATATATATATATATATATATATATATATATATATAAAAGAATCCCACATTGTGGGCCCAATATTAAACACCATCCAGTATTAAAAAAAAAAAGTGGAACCCACCACATCCAAACTCACGGAAAAAAAAAGTGGACCCCATATTAACAAAATCAAGCAATATTGAAAAAAAAAAGTGAATCCCGTATTTAAAAAACAAACAATGTTAAAAAAAAATGTGGGCCCCATATTAAACACCATGCGTATTCTTAGCAAGCACTAATATAATAAAGTTTTAAATACGGAGTACAAATTACAATGTTATACTAATCGTGTTTTGAACATAGTATCCCATATTGACAAAATCAAGTTATTATGTTCACTAAATATACTTAAAATATTTATATTCTAAATAAGATAGAATTTAATGCAAAAGACAACATGACAAGTAAAATGAGCTAAATCGAGAATATTTACCAATAATTAAAAAATAGTATTTCTTCGTTTAGATAAAAAATCAATTTCTACAACAAGTCTTCTCTTTTAAAAAATATTAATAAATTTGCCGATTTGTATTCGTAGCAAACATTAATATAATAAAAGTTTAGATACGGAGCACAAACTACAATGTTTAATTAATCATGTTTTAAACATAACATATATTCTCTCTCTCTCTATATATATATATAAATATATATAATCACTATTCAAAGACAACTACATACACATAGATGCACTATAATCTAAAGTTTTGGGCCCGTGCGCAGCACGGGCATAAGCCGTCTAGTAAGACAAACAATCCATGAGTTTCGGTTCCAACGTGAACGGCTCGGCCGCCGATAGATAAATAAAGATTTATAGATTGGGTCATTTGCACTTTTGCTCCTATTTTGTAGTTGTCTTTGATTTTTGTCCCTCATAACAACGAACTTATTCACGGGACATAAATTTATATTTTCGTATCATAATGTCTCATAAATTATACCTCTCTTCATTAAAGACTTATTCTTGACTTATACATAAATTCGATTTTGAAGTGAAAAAATAATTAAAAACCAACCCGTTTGAATGGAAAACCGTGCAATTTCCAAAATGGCCATAATTTGGGGGGCATTTGCACTTTCGTGCCTAATGGTAATTTGTGCTGGTTTTTAATTTTTGACCCTCCTATCAAATAACTTTTTTAACCGGACATAAATTTATATTTTTGTATCATAATTGTGTCCGGCGCCCTTAAACAACTTATGTCCAGTTCGATTTTGAAGGTCAAAAATTAAAGACCAACACATTTGAAGTATAAACCGTGCAATTTCATCGATTTTTTTCACATATACTTTTAGAGGGTGTTTTGGATTAGCTTTTTAAAGTAGCTTATAAGCTAAAAGTTATAAGTTGGAAATACCCAACTTTTAACTTTTGACTTCTTTTTTATATTTTTTTAGCCTAAAATCTAGTGCTTAAAAATACTTTTTATCTTTCCCAAACACCTTAAAGAGTAAAAAAACACTTAAAATAAACCAATTTAAACACCCTCTTAACACAAGAAAAAAAAAAACTTTTGGGGCACTCAAGTGTTGACATTTGATATATACTGTATCATGATAAAAAGAGGTATTGGCCCTTTCCAATATGCGTCATTATTTTTTTTAGACTCGAAGAAACCCAACTACGTACGTGGTGACGACTTGTAAATTGCAAGGATAACCCGCCCACACCCGCATACAAGTTCCCCGACCCGACCCGAGTCACCTCTAACCCGCCCAGCCCAATTGAGGTCCATTTCAAACAAAAACGTCCACTTCAAAAATTTTCAGACATCCTTAAACCCTTTCTCTCAAAACCCCTGGGAAAATCCCTTCATAATGGGCAACCAACGATTTGGCAGAAAACGAGGTTCTTTTTTGTTTCTTTCTGTTTCACTTCAAAATCAAAATCAGATTCTTTGTTGCAATCAGCTTTTACTTATCTGTTTTGTTTCTTTCTTTCTTTTGTGTGTGGAAAGGTATGAAGAGAAGATATGAAGAGAAGCCTTCAGGGAAGAGTCAGAATGTGAAGAAAAATGGTCGCTATAGTAGAGAAGAAAAGCTCAATAGAAACCCCTCTCCAAGTGCCTCAGGTAAACTCATTCATACCATAAGGCTGATTTCAATATAGTTTTCTAAATAATAAATAAATATATATTTACAGTATATTGTAAACAATGTTACTAAGGAATAATTAGTGTTAGTGTAGTGGTACTACTAGTGACCGTTGCAGGGCCGGCTCAATGGGAAAGCAACTGTATTAGGCCCCAAAAATTGGAGACCCAAAAGTCTTACTCCTTCCGTGCCAATTTATGTTACATTCTTTCCTTTTTAGTCAGTTTCAAAAATTTCGATGGATAAATATTTGGCTTGTTGGTAAGGGATTTTTGCCTAAAAAATAAAAATAAAAATCAAATACATATATACGTATATAATTTATTAAACAAATTTATGGCCTCTTATTGAGGTTTAGCATTAGGTCACCAATTTCTTGAAGCCGCCCTTGGTGACGGGGAGCGGATGGAAAATATAAGCTATGGGTTAAGCTGAACCTAGTAGCTTTGACTCAAACTGTTTATATGTGCTATCTACTAAATATGTACAAATATTAAATTTCCAATTCAATAACTCAAATGGTCAGTGGGTTCAGTGGCATCCCGAACCCATAAAGTTCAAATCTTGGATCCACCTTGTGACAAGTTGAAGTTTTGGAATAATATTGAAGTTAGTTTCGAAATATTAGAAATATTTAAAAGTTATAATTGAAAATGATCGTGAAGAAACTGCTGGCCTAATAATTGTAGCCATAGATGGAATGGGATAACGAGTGTAATAAAAAAATAAAAACGATTTTTCCTTTGTTTGTGTTCTGTTATTTGCCAAAAGTTTCCATTTTTTTATTGTTTTTGGGGTAGGTGGTGGTTAATAGATGATTCAGGAGAAGAAAACTCAGAGATAGCTTCGGAGGAAGAAGTGGAAGCACAAAATGAGGAAGAAGATGTTATGGCTTATAAGGAGCCAACAATGTATGATAGTTTGTTGGAGTCGTTGAGGTAATAAAAAAATTGCGACTTCTCGTAAGTATTGTTTTAAATGCTTGTATCTATTAAATACTTGTGATCATGATTTCTTGAAGTGTCAACTAGTTACTTTAATTTCGTGTATTTGATTTTGCTTTTTATGTTGAACTACCGAGCTCTATATTCTTTAAATTAAAGCAAAGTCGACATTTTTGAACTACTTCATGCAAGGAAGTCTTTTCTGACGTGAAGGAACTCATAGATTTTCATACTATGTACCCTATCCAACTATTAGGCTTGATAAACAAATGAAGAAAGATTATTATTGCTTCGAGGTGTATGTTCAACCTGAAATGATTAGGCTTGTTGCACATCATGATTCATGAGGACCTCGTGCTATCTCTTTCTTTTTTATGAGGGATAATGATTTTGCAAATAATTAGTTATGTTCTATGTAAAACAACAATAACTAGGCCTATCAGCACGTGGGATCTTCCGGGGGTTAAACTCGTAGGTATTGGATTGAATATGAATACTTGTAAACAAATGGTCTGCTTTCAGTGGACTGGAAGTTGTGCAAGTATGGGGTTTTTTTTTTTTTTTTGGGGGGGGGGGGGGGGGGAGGTGGGTTTGTTTCCAGTACTTGTGTGTAGTCAACAATAACTATGCCTCAAGCACAAACTAGTCGAGGCTAGCTATATGGATCCACAATATGATTCCGCTCCATTTATTAAGTTCTTTATGATTGCTGAATTGTTTTTGCATTGTTACAACCTTCTTTGAAGCAAAGGGTTCTAATGGTTGTAGCACGTGTTGATCCTATTGTCATGCATTTTGGAACCATGAAGCTACTCGGATTATATCATGATAATGGGTGAATTGGGTGCAATTTTAGGACAAAACGAGGAGAATATAACACAGACTCAGAAGAAAGTGGAGACGATGTTGAGGAAGCTCATGGTGCCTCTGATGATGGCAATGAAGGTAAGGCCTTAAGGACTAGTTGGAATTTGCATTTTACTCTTAGTTGTTGTGGAAGTTATTCCTTGATGTTTTCCTTATCAGAAAAAAAGTTATTGCCTGATGCTTTAGTTATCGAAAGTTATTGCTGGATGTTTCATGTTCTTTATTTGCTCTTATATTCCTTAGTCTTTGAGTTTCTTTAGAAGGTTATTGCTGCTTCGAAGTTGTTTAGGGAGAGACTGGGACTTTTAACACATATAAGTGAGATTGAAAACTAATGGTCTTTCATAAATGTCAACTCTACAGCTGATCTGAATTTTTCTTTGAACATTTACTTTATAACTGATCTCTAACTAGGTTGGACCTTTTCCCTGATCTCTAACTAGGTTGGACCTTTTCCTTCTCAGTGTTATCAAAAGCGAAAAACGTAAAAAAGCTCTAAGGTCAGCCTGGGGCTTTAAGCACAAAGCGCAAATAAAGCGTGGGCTTTAATGAAAAAAGGCACAATGGTGCAAAAGTACAAATATATATATGTTTAGTCAAAGCCTACTAATAATAAGCATGAATAACAAATATATGGACAAAAAAATTGTAAGAAATTACGATAAAGTTAAATATCATCTTCTACTGTCACGTTTTCAAGAGAGGCTCATTGGCAAGGAAAGGTATGTCTTGTAGCCTTGATAATGACACTGAAGCGCACATAAAGCGAGGCGAAGCGCTCAACATGCTTTGAGCCTCGCTTTCAGGGCTTAAGTGCGCCTTTGATAACACTGCTTCTTCTTAGCTAAGTTTATCATCCTCAGTAGATTATACCTAATATTTGAGTAGTGAAGACCATTAAGAGAGGCAAAGCTTGCAATTTTTGACTGGGAAGAGTACCATAGCAGTTTTTGGGTCTTCAGCGTGCTATTCGTATTCACGAAGATTGCAGGCACTAGCACAACCTTCTATCCTTTCTTGTTAGTTCATCATAGTTTTTTTTTTTTACAGCATAAGCTTTAAAATGGAGACTTATTAAGTAGGTGACCAAATATTGATTCGAGAGGGACTATTTTTATGGAGAGATATATCTTTATGTCAACTGGGGTTTCTTGTTTTCTCAAAGAACAGGAGTACGTTAAATGTCTTGCTGTTAGATCAATAACTTTAGGATTCTTTTTCCTATTGATGCAACACAAAGAGTTATGGTTTTCAACTCGATCCTAATAATATCATTTCCTGTGGGTTTAGTATTTACTTTTCTAGTAAAAAATGACTTGCTGCTCCAGGATTTTGTCACTTGGTGTCAGTTGGGTTTATGGGTAACTGATATACAATACATGCTAAATTTTGTGTATATAGCTGGTATTTTCCTTGACGAACCAATGTGATAAGTAAGACTTGGGAGTGTCTTTCTTGTCTTTATTGTTTTATGCGGAGAGAAAAGAAGAGTTTCTTATGAGTTTTAGTAGCTTTTTAGGTAATATTCCAGTTGAAGTTGAAAAAGAGAGTATTTGACGTTGAAACTGAAAAAAAAGTGCTTGGAAGTTGAAGTTATGTTTGGCCATGGATGTCACTTCGCCTTCAAATCAGCAAGTTGGTATTTTCAGTATTCCATTTAAAGTTCCAATACTATATGCGTGAGTATTTGCAAATAATGAAATGGTATATATTACCTAACGGGCCTTAAACTGCATGGTGGAGTAATAGAGTTCTCTTTTCTTCTTTTATGTTTTTGTCTTAAACAATTTGGTTAATTATTTAGCTATTGATCAAAAAAGGACAAATTTTAAGATTCATGAACTTCCTTATCAAAAAATGATACTTGGCTGCACTAATAAAATTAAGCAGTAGAGAATGAATCATTATTTTATTTCCAAAGAGATTCCTACTAGTGCTTTAAATTGTTCTCACAGATATAGCTAAAAACTGTTAATTTTGCTCCCGAAGATCTCATGTTTCTATTCTATGGCCGCAAAGTCATAGGAGTATTAGTATGGGAAGTAATAGATAAAGAAACCCCCTATTTTCTCTCCCCCTCCCCCTCTATCTCTGTCTCTTTGCTTTTAAACCTTCTTTCTAAGCTAAAAAAAGGGAGACAATGAGATAATTTAAAGTAGAGATATAGCTCGGTTTTGTTATGTATGAATTTGTGAGCATTTTTTTCCCTTCAGTGATTTGTGAATGAGCTAGTTTTCCAACTTGTGGTGGAACTTTATTTTGGGCTGCTCGGTTACGGCGGCTAATACTGCTGCGTTTGGACGCTTGTATGAAGAACTGGGGAAAAAGGCAGGGTGAGCCAAAGCGAGGGAGAGGAAGGCTCGGGACCTGGATCAAGTGAAGTGTATCAAAGACGAGGGAGGTGAAGTTTTGGTGGAAGATGCCTATATTAGATGAAAATGGCAGACTTATTTTCATAAACTCTTGAACAAAGAGGGGAACTGGAACGTCTTACTAGGCGAATTGGAGCTCTCAGAGAGCCGCTGCGATTTTGGGTACTGTAGGCGGGTCAAGATTGAGGAGGTCGAGGGGGTTATGCATAAGATGAGCGGGGGGAGAGCAATCGGGCCAGATGAAATTCCGGTAGAATTTTAGAAGAATGCGGGCAAGGAGGCTTGGAGGCTTGAATGTTATTTTTAGGACGACGAAGATGCCTGAAGAGTGGAGACGGAGCACCATGATCCCGTTGTACAAGAACAAAGGGGATATCCAGAACTGCAACATCTATAGGGTTATCAAGCTATTGAGCCATACGATGAAAGTTTGGGAGCGAGTGGTGGAAGCGAGGATGAGGAAGATAGTGTCTATTTCGGAGAACTAGTTCGAATTCATGCCAGGACGTTCGATTACAGAAGCCATTCCCCTTGTGAGGAGGTTGGTGAAGCAGTATAGGGATAAGAAGAAAGACTTGCACATGGTGTTTGTTGACCTAGAAAAGCCTTAGGACAAAGTCCCAAGGGAGGTACTATGGAGATGTTTGGGAGCTAGAGGTGTTCCTGTAGCTTACATTAGAGTGATTAAGGACATGTATGATGGAGCCAAGACCCAGGTGAGGACGATTGGAGGTGATTCAGAACACTTCCTAGTCAAGATGGGCTTGCATTAGGGGTCCACTCTTAGCTCGTTTTTGTTTGCTTTGGCGATGGACGCATTGACGCGCCACATTCAAGGAGAGGTGCCGTGGTGCATGTTGTTTGCACATGACATTGTGATTATTGATGAGTCGCGGAGCGGCGTTAACGTGAGACTAGAGGTTTGGAGACAGACCCTGGAGTCAAAAGGTTTCAAGTTAAGCAGGACGAAGACAGAGTACTTAAAGTGCAAGTTCAGTGAGGTGATTCAGGTAGAGGATGAGGACGTGCAGCTAGATACTTAGGTCATCCCGAATAAATTTTCAAGTACCTGGAGTCGATCATCCAAGGGAATAGTGAGATTGATGACGATGTCACACATCGTATTGGAGCTGGATGGATGAAATGGATGCTCGCATTGGGGGTGTTGTGCGATAAGAATATGCCGCCTATACTAAAGGGAAAGTTCTACACAGTGGTGGTTAGACCGACTATGTTGTATGGGACAGAATGCTGGCCAGTTAAGAAAGCTCATGTCCAAAAAATGAAGGTTAGTAG
Source organism: Lycium barbarum (assembly GCF_019175385.1). Taxonomy (NCBI): domain Eukaryota; kingdom Viridiplantae; phylum Streptophyta; class Magnoliopsida; order Solanales; family Solanaceae; genus Lycium; species Lycium barbarum. The sequence continues at coordinate 7,206,961 of NC_083344.1, forward strand.
ATATGCGGATGCTGAGATGGATGTGCGTGTATACCAAGAGAGATAGGATTCAGAACAAGGTGGGTCTGGCCCCTGTGGTGGATAAGATGCGGGAAGGGAGGTTGAGATGGTTCGGCCATGTGCGGCGAAGATGCGCCAGTGAGGAGGTGTGAGAGGCTGACAGTGGTGGGCTAAGTTACTCGGACTCGGGTGCGGGTGTCCGATACGGGTGCGGATCTAGAGGTCGGATCCTTCATGATCTAAATTCTAAGATTCGGGGATAAGGATCCAGTTATGGATACGGGTGCGGGGATTCGGCTAAAAATAATTGAAATATCTAAAATTAGAACTATAAAACCTAAATTATGAGATATTATGTGGAAAACATAGGGAGAAAATATTGATCAAGAGGAGAATCCCGGAAGGAGATAAAAGGAAAAGTAGTGACATAGAAATTTCAATATACAAGGTATTCCATTTTCTTTAAGTCCATCTCAGCTTTTGTTTTGATTATATAAATCATTGGATCTGTCCGGAATTTCTTCGTTGATTTTGGTCAAAGTACCCAAAAGCGGTTGACTAGATCAGGTATGGATCCCACACCCACACCCATACCCATGTCGTGTTGGCACGGGTGTGGCACCGAAAGTAAAGAGTCCCAGTAACTTAGGTGGTGGGCTTGAAGAGAGGGAGGGGTAGGCCAAAGAAGGCCTGGGGAGAGGTGATTCGGCAGGATATGATGCTATTTCAGCTTATCGAGGACATGACCGGTGAAAGGAGGGTGTGGAGGTCGAGTATCAAGGTGGAGGGCTAGTAGGGGGCTGGGAGGATTTCTTTTCCGTATTAGGAGTATTATTATCTTTGTTCACTCGCTTATTTTTTCTAGATCTCTCATATAGCTTGCTTGTTTCTTTCTTTAACGTCATTTATCTTATTATATGTTGCTATTACTACCTATTATTACTGTTGTCTTGGCACCTTTTCTTGAGCCGAGGGTCTATCGGAAACGGCCTTCCTACCTACCAAGGTAGGGGTAAGGTCTGTGTACACTCTACCCTCCCCAGACCCCACTATGTGGGAATATACTGGGTATGTTGTTGTTCGTTTTTGCATATATCTATTTGTGGAAATAGCGTCTATTGATTAGTTTGTCCTTTTTTTCCTTTCAATGCTATGTTTGGAAATAGGCAGTGATAGTGATGCTTCTAGACTTAGCGAACCTGGTGCTAGTCTACATCAAGGTGGTCTGGGAAACCCTGTGGAACGGATTGGAGGTACTGAAACTGACGATGACAATTCAGAGGCTTCTGGTTCAGATGAAGAACAAGAATTGAGAGTAAATGGTCAACCTACAAGAGGGGCTTGTGCAAGCACAAGGTCTGACTAGTTTTGATTGAGTTTGTTGCCTTCTTTTTTAATTTTCCTTTCATGTTCCAGTACTTGTGTTTGTTCACTTGTTTATGTTTCATGAGTATGTTGGACTATGTTCTTGATAAAATGCACATGTCTCCTCCTCTAGGACAAATCAGGGTACGGGTCGCCAAAGGCTCATTTACGGCGTGCTTAAGCCCTGAAGCTAAAACAAATTTAGGGAGGGCACTTCACCTCTCTTAAGTTGTGCTTAGGTGGGGCAAGGAACTAAGATGTGCGTCTCATTGCTCATGAGTTCTACTTGAATCGAGTGGTACTGAATGATAAATATAGCCGGTGTAGAGATATACTAGTAATTGTTAAGGAAAACATTATAAAGTACTTGAATGATGGGAAACAGCTTACCCAGGTGGCTTATTGAAGAAACTCTAGAGATCAATTCCTTTATGCATAACATGGACTATTTGGAAAGAAAGGAACAAAAGATGTTTCGAAGGCACTATGGAGCAAATCCAGATTATAAAATTTAACTGCCTGTAGCACTTGCATTTCTGGAAGGACGGAATACTCTCTGAATTAACATGATGTGCTAGACTTGCTAGGAACATTTAGGAATTTGGTGTAATCATGTCTAGCTTCCATTTATTTCTTCTCCCCCCCTGCCCCCCCAAAAAGTAATTTTAAAGTATCAGCTCCATACTGTTTTCCTTAATAAAATCTTACTTGAAAGGAAGAGTAACCCAATCCAGAAGATAAAGCTTAGTTGTATTTTGCTTTTCATTTTGTGTAAACAGGAGTACATAGAGGATATTGAGGCTCTAATGCTATCATTGGAGTCTTTATAGAGCAATTTTTCCATAGATTAGTTTGCGCACATTCTCTGTAATTATGGCTTGACTGCCTTTTTTTGGTTTTAATACAAAATGCTACCCTCTCAGGAAAAAAAAAAAACTTAACCTTATCAAAAAAAAAAAAATGTTTTGACGGTTGATGAAAGATTTTGTAAGTTAGAAGAAGTTATGATGATTGTTAACCTAACATGTTATTTCCATGCATGTAGCTCATTTCACTCTCATTTGGATCACAAGTTATCCAAAGAAGAGGTCGACAGGCTAGAGAAAAAGAAATGGACTTACAAATAGGTGGTAGCCATGTCAAATCACAAGTGGAGGGGGACAGGCGAGTGTTTTCTGAAGGTAGCTGTCTTGTTTGCATATTGCTATATCTTCCTTATTCTATTGTTGATTGCTTCATAGTGCTCAGGCCTGTCTCCATATTCAGCTGTTGTAGATCTTCATTCCTTCATCTCTTATGATTTGGGCAAAAGGTCTATTAGCTATGTTCAAGTAGTATGAGTCTGGTAAATAATTAAATAGTGGTCTTTGATTTTCTTTAATAGTTTAATTCACATCGTTGCAAAATTGACATTTGGATTGCTGGAGCATCTTGTATCTTTGCTAGACCTAACGTCCAATTTAGTGGCAAATTTGGGCGATAAATCTATAGTGTATTTTGTCGTCCAAATTGTTTGAAAGTGGTATCCTGCTTAACATCTTCTTCTAGGATTTAGTTGTGTATTTTTCAAAAGGAACAGAAAAAAGTTCATGGACAATGCTGTTGCAGGTGGCTGATAACTATGTCAACTGATAGAGATTCCGCTTCGTTCTGGGTTTCTTTAGGATTGTAATTCAATTTTCATCTTGCATCTGGCTTTTCTGATTCATCTTGCATTTGGCTTTCTGTTAGATACTTGTTAATTCCAATTATTTTTGTTTTCAAACTTCAAAATTACAGGTGCAGTGTTACTTATTGCAGTTGTCTGGTTACTCTGCAGTTCTTTTTGGAATTTCTCCTTTTTAATATCCATTAGTCTGTTTGCGAGCTATTGCACAGGAGCTGGGTTTACCCTGTGCCCACCCAAACTATGTTACTCGGACTCTTCAAAAATATGGACGGGTGCGTGTCGGATCCTTCAAAAGTAGTACCTTTGGAGGATCTGACACGGGTGCGGCAGCATTTTTGGGGAGTCCGAGCAACTTAGCACCCAAAGGGTAGCGGCTGCGGGTTCACATGTCATTAAAAAAAATCTATTAGTCTAAACTCGTGCATGCGCGCGCGTGCGTGTCTTTCTTTTGGGGTAAAAAACTTAAGTCTGTTAAAGATACCGACCCAAGAACTGTATTTTCTAAAATGTTGCTCCCTATATTTGTATTGAGTTACATGTGTACCATGTTTTTGATGCTTGATGAATAAGTTTAGGTCGAATTCCCTTGGTGACTGTATTAAGGTTCGCGATGGAATGCCTTTAGGTTGAATTGCTGAATAGAGGAAAACCTTGGAACATCAAACTGGACTGCTCTTTGCTATCGATAGATTTACTTACTTAAATTTTATGTATTGCTTTTCCACAACAATCTTCTCATACAAGAAGTTTCATTGCTACTTTGCAGGATCCAGACAGCTTCTTGTTTCATGGCTTGAAGCCAACACTACACAAGCACTGGTTAGGTATCTATGAGAAGTCTGGAGGCGCAGATTTTGATTCATCAAAGCAGAGATTATTTTTCTCCGTCTGTAAGTAAAGGCCATCAAGTTGGTTTTGGTCATTTACTGGTGTTTTACTTATCAAGTGATTATTGCCTGTGGTCTGATGATTGGTAGACAGAACTATGTGTCTGTTTCTTTGTTAATTTGCGACGTGTGGAAGATATATCAGTCACAGTCAGCAACCTTTAGAGTAGATCATTAGTGTGACTCAAGAACCGGATGTTCTTTCAGTTTATCAATCAAAGTTTTCGTGTCACTTATTTCCTCATGTTCCATGTGGTTCCGCATTGATAGTTGTGGTTTTACTTCTAGCATTATTTATTCTTGACTGAAGTAGTGTTTACTATTAGGTGTGATTTGGAGTAGTTGAAGTAGAAAATTAGTTTGAGTTAATCTTGTGGAAAATTCGGAGCAAAAAAGATATTATCAATGGTAGAGAGATCTCTTAGGCTGCAGCATCAACTACTATGTCATTTTGTGGTGAAAATACAATCGGACCTAAGCTGGGTTCGACACTATAACTCAACCCCCCCCCCCCCCCCCCCCCCACACACACAACCAAACCAGAAAAAAAAACCCCCCTGAATAAGAAGGCTACAAAATCTCTGATTGAGCTGCCACATGGTCTATTTAAACATCAGCATTCACTTGTAGTGCTGTTATTCTTGATCGGTGAACATCCACTCATAATGCTGCAAAAAATTTCGCTAGACTAAAGCTGACTCTTCTCTAAAAAGTAAACATGCTTCACAACGTATTCAGCTTTAATTCTGATGTGATATTTCCAACTTAACCAATAAGTGAAACCATCTCTAATGATTTGCACCTTATGTATGCATCAGTGACACTAAATGTTGTTGCCCTCAG